>NC_143203.1:20879000-21031000 GCF_051530095.1 Phoenix dactylifera
GATACAAATCAGATATCGAAAGTATGGATATAAATACAGATACATATCATATAATTAAACTTTATGACTACATAATTAAAGATATTACTAAGTAGATGATAAATCAAGTTAATAGCATGTTACTATGATCATTTATTTTTTGAAAAACTTCATGAGTGCTATTTAAAATTAAATAGGATTACAAATAGAATCAGATATTCGGATATGGATCGGATATTTGTCTGTCTATATCCATATTTATTTTTCTTTGATGGATATGGATACGGATACAAATATTAATCGGATGCTCAAATTTCTATCCATATCCTCATAGATCCGGGTAGAAACTACATCAGTTGTTGCAGCAGTCTCAGATCCAGTTGCTAAGATAGCAGCATCTTTCTCACTCCCGCCCAGGGCTAATTTAGCTCAGTCGACGCTCCCCACCAATGAATGTTGGTTACTTCTGTGGACCTGTGCTTTTTCATGGGTTAGGGAAAGCTCTCTCGTGAGCAGAAAAAACCAAATTCAGCTCTACGTAAGATAGCCAAAGTACGGTTGAGCAGGCAAAGTTTGGTTTTTTGGGGGTGATAGTGGAAAAGTTGACAGATAAGTCACACAAAAATGGATCCGGATGGATATTATCCGATCCACTTTTACCCCTTGTTGAATGGGATGAGAATTAGGCTGTCAAACTTGGAGTTTATATTATAGTGTACTATAAGGAGCACCTTCCAATATATTGTAGATACAAGAACACGTTCAAAGCAAGGGAAAAAAGACAATTACCATTTAAAAATGCTTCTGTCAAATTGAAGAAGGGTCACCTATTCTTATGGCCATTCTAGTTGTGGTGATAGAATGGACAGAGTTATGCCATTGATAAAAGCTTAGAACATCTATCAAGCATCTCTCAGCTTGAAGTCAATCTTTTGATGAACCACACAAGCAACAACAATAATGGAATGATGGTTCTTTATTTTCTGCCAGATTAAAGCTTTAACCAACACTGAGAAAAGGTATTTGCTACAAGCTTAGCCCATCTAAATCACATCATGAGAGTGAGTTGATTTTTGTGTCATCATCTCTTGTAAGATATGAATCTTATCAGTTGAGAGAGAAATGTATAGCAATTCTGAATATGTTTGGTGAGTAATGAATTGAAAGATAGCCTTGTAAAGTTGGAAAGTAAGCAAATGATGATGAACGTTAAAAGAAAAAATACATATTAAATAGCAGAGGGAGGGAATGTGATAATGTTGGGGGCAGTATCTAGCGATTCCTCATTTGAGACATAAGTGACATGACCAAAGCTCTATAATGAGCCTGCCCCGATGCCTCAACAATCACTTCCTCATTTTACATGCAAGAAATGGGAGGCCAAGGAAAATAAGACATTAGGCAAGGTGAGAGGAATTCGTCAGAAGAGAGGGTTGGAGGTTGAGGAAGTTGAGAGATGATAGAAAGGCAGAAGCTGAGGTAGAGAAGAGAGCTGCTAAAAGAAAGTGCCTTTATTTGAATCTCATATTTGTCTAGAATCAAGAGCATAACATCATTACCCACCATTCTTTAGACATTGCCCATGAATGACAAACATAACATATCATAGTGTAAGCATGATCCACCATGCCCATCTGCATGGAAGAAGCACAAAACATAGATTACCCAAGACTACTATTAGAATTGGAAGGATTCTAAAGTTTTAGACTTTGGAAAAGGGTGGATGTGTACTTAACTTTGGACTCTTTGGTTATGTATGCATCCATCAGGTTGACATCTGTCCATAATTGAACTGAAGTAAGATGGAAAAGATAACCATATGATTAAGGATATGATGTTAAGTGGGATGAGTAGATCAAACTGTTTCAATTATAAATTTATAGAAGTACATTCATACGGCACAAAAGTGTAGCTACGCCCAGTGTATTTAAACATGTGTAGAAGGGAGGAAACAAATGGAGGAGGCTTAAGCCAGTTATGGTCTAGGGAGGCTGGAACCTCCAATTAAAGGGTCATAAAGATGATATTAAAAAAAACTGAACGGATGGATGGAGCGAATAGAGATCTAGAGGAGCTTTCCATTTTGCAGGACTTCTGCCAGAAAATAATTATTATGAAATTTGTAAAGTCGTCATCAAACAGAAAATGCATTGCACATCTAAATCAATGGCTCGTAATCTGCACTTATGTAGATTTGGTTTGTCACCATCATGGCTTCCACATACCTGCACTTATGAAGAGCAGTAGGTGTATTATTCTAAAATTCGCACACGTATTCATTTTCTGAGAAATTTAAGTTGCCTGTAGACTGTAGAAAATTATGCCTGTAAGGCAGGTCTAATCTGACAAGATCTCTATCTACAGGTACAAAGGATTTTATGAGTTTGCTAAATCAAAAGGAATAGATGTTGGTGTACCTGTTGGCGTTGATGTAGTTGTTGATGGGATTGTTCCCACAGGTGCTACTCTTCATTTTTTTAATAGATTTGCTAATTTGTTATTAATGCTAAATGGCTATTCATATGTTTAACAGTTAATTCTATGTTTTTTACTGTCATTTAGGCTCTGGGTTGTCAAGCTCTGCAGCATTTGTTTGCTCTGCCACAATTGCTATAATGGCTGTTTTTGACAAGAATTTCCCAAAGGTATCACCTTTGCAGCATCTAATTCTAAAAAAAGTGTTATGATTGGTTGCGCTAATGTCTCAAATTGCAGTTTATATTGTTCAAAAACCTTATCTAATTCATATAATTGGTTGTGTCTACTCAAAGAAAACATCTTGAAGATCTCTCTTTCCAAAATTGAATCAATGTTTTGATATATCTTTGAATTCTTTTCCTTGAAAATCAAAATTTGGGTAAATTTGTCTCATGTCCTAATGGGTCAGAGTGTGCAAATCTGGGGATGACTGCTAGCCTGGGGCCAGATTTCTAGAACAAGGCCTGCCTTATGGTAACTTAGATTCTTCTTTTGATAGTGGTCTATTGAGTTTCATTTTGATAAACAACACATAATTCTTGCAGCTAGCTATACCATACAATCATGATCAGGATTGCACCACCCACAACAACTGTCACCAATTACTGACTTGGCTAACCATCAAATCCTGCCTCCTCCACTTCTACTGATCATCATTCCTCTATTCCCCAATGTGTACCACCAGCTAGTACTTTCACAGCCACCTCTACCCATCACCAGAATGCTGTGTCTGGCAGGGCCATACTTGTGACGTAGCACTAGGACTAAACAACTACGGATTAGTAGGACCATCTTTTCAGTTACTGCTAATTTGTTAAATATCACGATTATTTAGTGCAACATTAACCCTAAGTACCGAACCAAAGTAACAATTTTGGTTTGCAATTTAGTAATCCAGCAACCCGCAATTGTGAAGTCCACAAGTCCCTATCATCAAAACACTTTATTCACAATTGTGGTCAAATTCTGGGTTGCCAAACTATTTAATTACAAACCCACAATTGATATTGTCACAAACTTGCAGCTAGAGCCACATCAACTGATGAATCATTAATCTGTTCTAGCAAGATGGCGCATGGCTGACTTTCTGCTAAATGACTTGTATGTCAGGCTTAACTACTCGATTCCTTTATTTTTCTTATGTTATTTTTTATGCATCAATGTTCTAAACATTCTACACTAGAACTTAGGACACTATGCACCAATTGTGAGGCAGAAATCAACACATTGTTAGCAAGAGTTGGTAGAATCAACTGCAACAATATTGACTACTTAAACAACAATCATATTGACATGCTGTCACCAACATGTATAATCTGTGGAAGTTATCTTGTGAGAATTGGATAAAGAACATAGGCTAGTATTTGCAACATAATAGTTGATAAACAAAAACTGAATGATAATAGTTCCATGTGGGCCTTAAATTGTTTGAGCATTTGTCCTGGTTTGGCATCTACGCCGAAGGTCCTTAAATTTAATCATCGTCTTCACTTGTTACACCTGTACGTAGAAATTTAACATGATGATATAAGCTTGTTCCATTTTCTATAAGTTGTTATTTTAGTCAACGATAGAAGGAGGGGCCTTGGTGATGAACATGGTCATAGTTTTTTTCCCCTTTTGATGGAAGTCTATATTGTGTTAGCATTAATCTGATTTACTATTTTGCAGAAAGAAATTGCTCAACTTACATGTGAATGTGAACGGCACATTGGAACACAATCCGGGGGCATGGACCAGGTGAAATAGCTATGTTCACATCGAATGTTGCGCATGATTTTTCTCTAAAGTCATGTCATATTCCTTTTTGAAGAAAGTAACTAGTGTATTCATGACTTAGACACTTCAATATGTTAAGTCAGTTGAGTGAATTCTATAATGATTAATATGTTTAATGGCTCTTTATCTTTAATGATTTCAAATTGCGTGCGAATTGTAGTCTAAGGTATAATAAAGCAAAACCATTTTTCCAATCTCCAGGTTGTGGAACACATTTCTCATATGGTTGCATATTACTTCTTGCAAATGATTTACATCACTTGCCTATGCCATATTTAGGCTGCAATCTCTCAAGACTTCATTCATGGGTACTTCGCTTGTTAAGTGTTATAAGAATATGCTTGCTTCAGAGATCTTATGCCTCTAGATTAGTAGCCCTATTGTTGTTTTGTAGAGTTTGCTGCCTGTCTACTAATGACTCTGTATCTCATTGCATTTAATTTACTTGGATTTTAAGCTCAAATTTTATCATATATCCAGTTTGTAGAACTACACATATAAGTACAGAATTTAAATGACCTCAATTGGATAATGTGGTCATTTTTTTGATTTTTGCATGGATGTTTAAGCTGCAAAGTAAAACTGGAATCTCTGTCCTATGTCATGCTCTCTGTTTTTGGTTATATGTTCTGATGCCTATATATTCGATTAAGATGTATATGCTCAATTTGTTTCGGTCAACCAATCTTTTACCACAATGTCTGCAAATCACCATATCACAGAACCACAATATAAATTCTGAATTAAAACGTTCATGTATTCATAGAGGGAGATATCTGCACAGCTTTTGGTTTTTGACTACATCCTGTATTTGAGCTGCATAGTAACTTGGACTAACCATCCTTTGTTAATAATTTTGTGCTTAAGTCCATGTGAAGATAATTAATCCAGCTTAGGCAAAATGGGATTCTTGTAGTGTTTGTGCTTTTTCTTGTTCTTCTATTAATTAGTAGTTTCAGAAAACAGTATCTTGCGTTACTTGCATGCAAAATACAGAAAAGGGTGCATGTTTCCTGTTCCAGTCTATTTGCTATTTTTTGTTAACTTGTTTGTTCACTGCATGACTTCTGCATCTGTTTGATTTTGAGTTGTGTTTTTTTTGTCAATAATGAAATACCTTCATCAGACTTTGTATCATCTTATTTGACAGGCAATCTCTGTCATGGCCAAAACTGGATTTGCTGAGCTAATAGATTTCAATCCTATCCATGCAAGTGATGTGCAACTACCTGCCAGTGGTACTTTTATAATCGCACATTCACTGGCAGAATCACAGAAGGCAGTGACAGCCGCAACAAACTATAATAATCGTGTTGTAGAATGCCGCTTGGCTGCTGTAAGTTCATGTCCCCTCTTCTTGCAGAGAAAGAAATCTTCAGTTAAATTGAATGTCTTTCCCAACATTATATATCATGGCATGTTACACCGTTATTGTTTCATTGTATGTTGGAGAAGATTCTTGGGAACTGAACACATAGGAAATGGTACAGCTTCTGCCAAACAAGATTTCCATATAATTGATCTAGCTATAATGGTTATACTAATTAAAACTGTGATATTGTATTTGTTAAGCCGGACATTGACTTAGTAATTGTTTATTGCACAAGAAATGTTGGCATCATATAGGATACAATAAAAACCATAATCCACAAACTTACCCTGACAATTTGTGGTTGGTTAAAACTTTTCCATCATTCTTTCCCACTTATGGCTTCATCCATCTTTACTGCTACTCGAACCTTTCTATGGCCCAGAAAAGCATATCGTTGCTCTAGTTTGGCAATCATTTTCATCACCCTAGTTGCCTACTGGTGGTCTGTAGGACGTTGTCACAATGACTTGGCTGTATCACCTTTCAGCTATGGGAGCTTACATGCTCTATGATTTTATTTTTTATTTCCTTTTTGGGATTTTGACAGGTCACATTTTTGAGAACCACTACATAAAATCTTTTTTTAAAGCAAACATAATCCTTTCATACTTTTCTTTTCTTTTTTTGTTTGTTAATTTGGATGAAATGATTTTGCCACCTACTGACCCATTGTTACCCATTTCTTAGAAAAATAATATTATTTTCTTCATCCCTTGATCCTTCTCCCATGTCTTTCTTTTGCTTCTGTTACTCATCTATCAGTTCGTGATAATTGAACTGAATTTTCATTCGCCACCTTTTGACCGATTAAAATCTTCTTGTCCCTTGTTCTTGCCAACTTTAGTGGGCATAAAATGCAGGTGGAAGATAAGCAATAGTAGGGTGGGTTATGGAGAACAAAATGCATTGCAATCCAGAAATTTCAATGAAATTATCATTATTTGAAGAAAATTGGTTAGCGATAGTAACTGCTTGTGAATGGTATGGACCAGTCTGTCCGCTTGGAAGAAGCAAAGGGTGGGAGCTGCATTTGCTTGGAAAAAATGGAATATTCTGGCATTGGTTTGCTGCTTTTTTTTTTCTTTATTTATAATACAAAGTCGGCATATTGAAGGAAGATTTAGCCTCCTCACCACAGCAACACTGAAAAGGAAAGGAATTAAAAAAACTTGCAACCCCATATAATTCAGTTATGACATAACTACAGTTACCCCATTTGCAGAGTTCAAAAATGCTATATAGCTAATGGGAAAAATGCTTGCACCAAAAAGGTCCATTGTCTCCAAATTTTTTTTTTTTTTACTTTTTAAATAGATGAAAAGTAATTATTATCCTTAACGTACAACCTATTTCTGATTTAGTATATCAACTCAAACTTCTTCTTTTGGGGCTGCAACTAAAGCTTTGTTATAAGATGCACCATGTCACCATTCTCGTGGAATTTTTCACTTGGATGCAATTTTTTCCATCTCATTTTTGAGTGTTGATGTCATTATTCTGACACTATTTGTTTACCTCTTCAGTAAGAGTAATTTTCCTTAACTTGCAGATCGTTCTTGCCATAAAGCTAGGAATGAAACCAACTGAGGCAATTTCCAATGTGAAGACTCTATCTGATGTTGAAGGGATGTGTGTCAAATTTGCTGGCAGCCATGGATCTTCTGATCCTGGAGTGGCTGTTAAGGTGTTGTTGCCATTATTCTTTTATTCTTGCACTTTTCTATAGTCTTTATCATGCCTAGCCCATGAATTTGGGGTTCATGAAACTATTTTTCAGTAAGTAATAAAGAAGAGGCTACTCTTCTAGCTTATAGGAGTTGTGCATGTGTGCCAATTATGTACAAAGGACGAGTCACTTACTAAAATGAATTTAAATTGTTATACAGGATTGCAGATCGTTACAGTTAAATCGATAGAAACTTCTTGAATTTCTCTATCTAAGTAAGATTCTCATGCTGAAGGAACTGAAAGATGGCCAGGTCCTCATCACTGCCTGGCTGGTTCTGAAATTAAACAAATGCTTAATTTTGATGGCTTAAAATAAAACCTGTCATGGCTTTGTGAATTCATTAAGGTTCTCATGCAACCTTAGCCAAGAGTTGACATGGCTAATAGAGGAAAATAGTTACTCTACATGATGTAATTTGTGCTTTGACATGTGTATGTGCATGAAGTGGAACCTAGTATGCAAAACAAACACGAACAAAGCATAAATGTTTTAAGTTATTAAAAAAACAATGACCAATTAACCATAAATCTCAACCTTGCCCCAGTTATTTGACATTGAATCCTCGTTCACCGATTCTTCATATCAAGGTCTACTTTTGGGCCATTGCAAGTCTTCTCTTTCTTGCTCACAACTTCCATTTGTCCAGCCATTAATCTTCCCCACCTCATCCTAGATCCTTCAGCATATATTCAAGCATTTCTCCATGTTAGAATCATCTTAAATCTTCAATGGGCATGTTCCCAGGGATCGTGGTGCTGCTAGCATACCACATGCCAAAATAGGAAATAATAAAAAGACTTAAAAGCCCTTTCAGAATTAAAAAGTCATGAAAAGGGCTTGATGTGTGGTGTTGACCCAATGTTAAGTGGAGATTTTGGCTTGACACGGTGTATGCTGATTGGCATGGACTGGCATTCAACGTTTTAAATCCTGTGAGATAGGGCCATGTCGGTTCTTCCATGGAATAGGATGCACCGCCATCTCGCATATCTTGACACGTAAGATGAGGAATTTCGTAGGACGTGCTGCTCAGGATGTTGGCATGATGGTGGGATGATCCCATATCGACACTTGGGACGGTACCTTGCAAGGTATGTCGTCTCGGTACTGGGCCTCATATCGGTGCCATCCTGTCACTGTGTCCGTTCCGGTAGCGGAGCCGGTTCGGCGTACCGAGTGTTGGTATGCCCCTTTGTTGTGTACTGGTACCAAACCGGTATGGTACGATATGCCTCATACTGTCCGGTTCGATATAGTATGGTACCCTACCCTGGCATCCCATCGAACATCTCACTAAGATTTGAAACCATGTCATCCCACTTAACCATGCACGGGCCTACCATAAATAAAAATAAACCATTAGTTTTTCCTTGCAATATGCAATATCTATGTCTCTAATACACTCGTTCCTCGCCAAATGCTTCCTAGTTTTATGACACACCCATCTCATTTGAACTACATTTATCTTGTTTACTTAGACCATCTTTATTCTCCATGTCCAAGTCAGTCTAATTGGTGCTGCTCCTTTAATGCAAAATATTTTCCATTTAAGCAATACAGAAAAAATCTATCTAGATGGCATTATGCTCAGTAGTTCTCTTGTCTTTCTGAAATTTTGTGAATTATGCAGTATCCCCCTAGCAATTTTAAAGGTTTCCAAGATTACTTTTTTGTAGTATGATTAGCTTTTATGTTCTTATTTTGTTTTGTATAGTTTAATTTATATTCTTATCGTGGTCCATAGGAACTCCTAAAAGATGAGCCTTACACTACTGAAGATGTTGAAAAAGTCACAGGAGAGAGTCTTACTGCTATTTTTGCAAATTCTCCAACTTCATTAGATGTTTTAAGAGCTGCCAAGCATTTTAAGTTGTTTCAGGTAATTTTGAATTTTATTTTGTGTTGTCTACATATGTTCTATAATGTGCACATAAATTTTAATATAAATCTTAAGTTTGTTGAAGTGAGATGCTGCGCTCACAAACATAAATATGAGTTGGATTGCATACTTTATGTTAACTCTTTCTTCTTGAAACAGGAGTTAAAGAATCAAAATCAGTGGTAGATAATTTAAAATCAAGATTCAAACTGTTGAGCATGATACACACTATAAAAAATGTCTAGAGACCAAAAATCATGTTTTCTAGGCTGTAACTTAATCAGCAATTAGGTGTCAAAATGGACGGTGGTAATAGCATGATATTATGTTTTGCTATGATCTAATCATTGAAACCTAGTTAAATTAATATTTGCCCATGTTTTAAGATGTGTAGATCAATTGATACCATGTTTTGCTATGATCAATCAATAAAAAGAATTTTCAATTTATGTGCCCTATCATGTATTTTACCATAGTAGTGCAATTAATACCATTAGTTTACTGACTTGATGTAGACAACCATCATTTGTGGATTTTGTTTTCTAAGTATTTTTAATAGTGTAGATCATGTTCAATAATTTGGATATTCAATTTGGATGGCTTATAATTGATTTTGAAATTGTTAGCTCCTATTACAAGGAGTTAATGTAAAGTGTGTAGTCCAACTATATATATATATATATATATATATATATATATATATATAGACATATATATATGTACGTATGTATATGAGGTAGACTAGGATCCGAGTAGATATCCATTCCGATCCGGTCAAGTTATTATGGGAGGATGTGGGTCCAACATCGATTTTCCAAGCCATGGAATGTGATCTACTACCTTTAAACTACTTACACCAAAAATTATATAATTTGGAGATCGTTAGCCTATGCATCAATAATATATGTTTTTACCACTTGATGCATAGGGTAGGGGTCTCCAACTTACACAATATTTTGTGTAAGCAATCTAAAGATAGTAGATCGCATCCAATAGCTTGAATCATTGATGTTGGACCCCCATCCTCCAATCATGACCTGATTGGATCTAAGTGGAGATCTACTCGACCAGGTCCTAGTTTACCTATATACACATGCACACACACTGGTAAGTTCACACATGTCAATGTGCATTTGGTAGATATAAAGAAGAGATAGAGAAACGCTAAAACATAGATCATAACATGCTTAAAACTTGTGAGATACATGGTTTATGCAATGCAAAATAAAAAAAAATAATGTCTCATTATTAATCAAAAATGTAACTTTAATATAATAACTAAAACTTAAAACTCTCTCAAGAAAGCAAGTGGTCTTTAACTTATAATAGTATAAAAAATATGGAGCTCAGGTTTTGCAAAATATAATATGAGTATATTTTGAACTAAGCTAGCACTACTTAAAGCAGATGCATGCAATACATGGTATGCACCATATGTTATATTAAAATAATTGAAATTAAAATAATTTTGTTAGATGAAAGGAGAATTTCGAAGTAAAGCTTTTCTTACTGAAAAGGGGAAGAAAATCTTACAAACTAAGGAATGTAGTAGAAAGTAGGCAATTTATAGAAGAAACCTGTCAATTTATCGAAATGGATTCTGGGTAATTTCTGTGAAATAAAGGATGATATTTTGGTATGCTCGATGCGCGGTTGGCTTATGTCCTTATGTAATTGTCAATGCTCAAAACCAGGCATCAATTGTAATGGACCATTGTTTTGTTGAGAAAAAGGTAATAGACTATTACTATTATTGTTATTGAGAGGAGACCATTATTAATTTTTAAAAAATTGGAGATACTGTAAGAGCTTTTTAGTTGTTATGATATTGAATAACAATTTCTGTAAAAAACATTGAATAACAAAGAATAATATAAATTATTTGCATATGAAAATATCTTTTCCTATTTGAATAGGAGTAGAGTCCATGTTGAAGGAATAGTTACATGTGTTCTGGAGCATCCACTACTAATCGGCCTAATCCAAAGAGGTCCTCTAAGGGCTGTTTGGCTGCCAAGTTTGGTATTCTACAAGACAGATTTTATAGGTAGATTTTGCAAAAACATTTTTTAATATTGGTTTTCAAGTCCTGGCTTTAAATATTTAGTTGTTTGGCTATATCATGTTAAAACAAGATTTATAAAATACACATTAAAAATATTATTTGGATGGCTATTAGTGGGGAAGGAAAAATGCAGCAGTAAGCCCTTGTACTGTGAAGAAAGCAAGTCCATATTTACCTTCCCTGTCTTCCCCTGTATCTCAAAAAGATTAATCCCATGGTTTTGATCTCATGGACTATGTTTTATATGTCAAATTATAACTCATCTAACCTGAAACTTCTCAATGAACTTGACATTTGCACCAAAGAGAGAGGCCAAAGGATCTGCTGCTGCAGTACTCCCTTCCCCTTCATATGCCAGGTTGAGTTCAAAGCTTTCAGCTCTGTTATGCTCATATAAATTTGTTCCATACAACTTAGTCCTTCCAAGTAGAAAATTGTTATATTATTTTTTCCATACATTTATAAATGCTCATACAAATTTGTTCTTTGTTATGCTTGGACTACTGTATATAATTAACTACTGAGTGTTGTAAATTCAACACTCAGTCGTTATTTGTTGTACCTTGCATAATATATGGAGATAAGAAGATAATTCAAAAAGCAACGTTTAGTTTATTGGAGTTGAATTTTGTGGACTTGAGTTCAAATATCTCACTTTCACAGTCACTATGAAATGGCAGACTTGCAATTCTCAAATTGATTCTTCCTCTTTGGCACTAGTGTCTGGTCAGGCAAAATTTCTTTCACTCTTTTGAGTATCTGATCCACTTACATGTATATTGCTTCAGCGTGCCTCCCATGTTTACTCCGAGGCCAAGCGTGTCCATGCATTTAGGGATACTGTCTTATCAAAACTCAGGTGCACTTTTCTACTCTCAATCTGATACCTTCGTGTATCCTTTTCCTAATGTTCTTGGCTAATTCTCTTGAACCAAAGTCTTCTTGTGGTTATCGAGCAAATTCTTGAACAGTGTATACGACTCCATGCTGTCTACTGCTTTTATAGATATTTGAATTATAATAAATCAATTTGTGTATATCTTAGTCTCAGAATTTACATGATGATATCAGCAATATAAGTGAATCTAAATCCTCATCTATGCTTATGTCGTAGCAATAGTTTGGGTGATTTTCTGATCATATAGCTACACTGTTTTCTGCTATTTATTTATGTATGTAGGATTGAATGCTTTATGGTTTTTGCTGATTGCTACAAAATTTTATGGTTCTCCAATGAAAGCTGACATGTTGTTAGCCAGATTTTGCATGATATACATGAATAATATGGCATAATTTGACGTAAACAACAAAAGTCTTTGTACACCATATTTGCACAATCATTCAATAGCTCACTGTAATGATTTTTGGAATGAGAACAAAACACCAAAGAAGCACCCTCCACTTTGTTTACCCCTAGTTTGTTCCATCAAATATGCCTCAGTTGATCTCTCCATTGTTGTGTATAATAAAAATTCAGGTTGGTTGTAATGATTGCTATTGGCCATCAAATTTGATGCAGGCCTCATCACAAATCAATCACTGAAGTTGCATCCATATTAGAGCTGATCACGGGTCGGGCCTTGGGCCTAAACTTTATTTATTTTTAATTGGGCTTTGGATCGGGTCTATTTAAAATTTGACCTTGTCTGTGCCCAAGCCCGGCCCATGATCAGCTCTAATCCATATATTTGTCAATACTTCCACTAAGCTATCCTCTACATATTTTCAGTTCAATAAATTTTTCAAATTTAGTATTCTAATATGTTATCATCATCAATTCATGTTTTGAACTGCATCAACAAAGGATACACATTGCACTTATGTCCTATTATTTCGATCAGAACAATGACCATAGGAAATATGTGCAGTACAGTAGTTACTTATCGAGTTATGCCTTGTATTTGGTGTGACAGGACAATGCACTTATGCATCAAATAGTCATCTCATGTCTTTTCCCATATGCTACATTAAACAAAATCTCAATTCTTTTGAATTTTTTTGAGATTTCTTTTAATATTGAGATTCAATAATGCACCTGGAATTTATCCAATTTGCAGTGATGAGGACATGCTTAAAAAACTTGGTGACCTGATGAATGTGAGCCACTATAGTTGCAGTGTACTTTATGAGTGCAGGTATGGCCATTCTGTGTACACCCCTCCTCTAATGCTATGACACCTGTATGTTGAGGATGTCACCTTTTGATATGCTTTCCAACTATTACAGACTGTTATTCAACCTTGATTAGGTCACATAAATAATTATATTCTGCCAGCACCTTAATCAGTTTTCTTCAATCAGCTGCCCAGAGTTGGAGGAACTTGTAAAGATTTGTCGAGATAATGGAGCACTTGGAGCAAGACTTACTGGTGCTGGATGGGGTGGTTGTGCAGTTGCTTTAGTTAAAGAAAGTACTGTCCCTCAGTTCATTCTTGATTTGAAGGTTGGTTCCCTAACATTGATTAACTGACCGTGATTTTTAACGACAGACAGCCAATAACAGTTGAGTTCCTTGAATGCGAATAAGAAATATGTTTTAAAAAAAAATTATGAGAAGACTCCAATATACTTATAACTGAACTATGGTAATTGCTGTATAGATATTACGTCATATCGCTGTCTAGAACTCTGCAACCACTTGTTATTAATAGGAGATGCGCGGGAGCTATTGTTTTCATGGATTTTTTAATGATATGGGTTTGCTTCTACATGTTTGTCTCTATAAGTTATTGCGTGGTAAACTAAACCGTATCAGACAACATCTTAATTGCTATGACGTTCCTGTACTTCATACTATCGAAAATCTCTTCCCTAATTAGATGACTCTGTTCAGGAAATAATCAACTGCTATTTCCTGTAAACCAGCACCCATTCTTTGGAAATGGGTCAGACCAAATAGCATCATCCTTAACCTGCTGTAGATCATTTGTCACTAACATTCTTTTGTTAATTCTTGTTGATTAGAAGATTAATTTTTTAAGTAGTAGTTTAACACTGGGTAGGGGTCTGTAACTTCCCATTGAAAAGTTTTCTGGGGAAGATGATTTGCATGTTATGAGAAAGATGATTTGCAGACTCTGTTTTATGGTACAATGTTGCATGTGGTAGTTTTCGTCTTCTTTTGTACAAGTTCAACTTGTTGCGATAATTGCGAATATATCCTCTCTAGATTAATATCTATTATTACTCTCTCCTAAATGTAAGGTTTATTTATTGCAGGAAAAGTTCTACCAGTCAAGGATTGAGAGGGGTACCATTAACAAGAATGATCTTGGCATGTACGTGTTTGCGTCAAAGCCATCAAGTGGTGCAGCAATATTGAAGTTTTAGATTCTATTCTATGTTTTCCTTTGTGTTATAAGGAATTAACAATGCTTAATGTCCAAGCTTTCATTTACCAGAATAAATACAGTGAGGCTGGTAAGCTTCTGTAAATTATAATGTCGGAGAATTTCTCATAAAATGGTCCTGGTTTTCACCAGGCTACCATCAGGCACCTTGTTTTGCCAAATAGCAGAATTAAATCAAGTTGAAATCAAGTCACCTATCAGTTAATTCAGTAGCTTCTCGTGTTCTGACATCTCAGGTTGGGCAGCTGGTTTTTTAAAATCTCTAGCATGGATTTAATGCTCCTCGGTTTTGGCAAATGATGATAAACATTGTCCGAGCAGTGCTTGCATAACACGAATCTCACAAAAAAAGCTGCTGATTTTTTCCATTTCCCCTGTGTGTGGATCCTTACATGCCCGGCAGGCTAACTCCATTCTATTTGTCTGAATTTTCTAATCCATAAAAATATTTTGTGGAGAGACCGCTTCTAAAGTTAAAAATTATTGGACATGGTGATTGTTAACTTCTGTTTCCTCGTCTTTTTGTCAACCTTAATCCACTTGGTCTTTCCTCTTCTATTTCCTGAATTTTCTTCTTCCTACCCGAATGACAGCATTTGACTCACCTACTCTAGCGACCATGGTGGATTTTATCAACACATGAACTCATGAAAAGGATGCGTGCTACAACAAGAGATGCCTCCGACACCACATATTTATTAGAAATTTATTATCTAAAAATTATTATATTGTTATTTTATAATAGTATTATAAAAAAATAATTTATTAGAATAAAATCAGAAGGTTGAAAAGTGCTTGTTTGGATTAAGACATGTGATATACATTGCCTTAAAAACGTGATTCGCTTGCTACATGCAGATTTGCGGCAATCTAATTTTTTAGGTACAACAATTCGGCTCAGTCCGATCCTTCTCTCTTCTTAAGTTGAAAAGTAGAAAATCTTTCTCTTTTAGATGTCTAGAAAATAAAAAAAGGTAGAAAGCAAAAAGGAAAAAGTGGAAAAACCCTCTATTTATAGAAAGAACTCTCGAGAGATAGAGAAGTACCAGTGAGGAAGAGAGAGATTGTATTGTTTTTAAATTAATTCTGGAGAAGTCTATTTATAGATTCTACCCAGAATATCAAAGAGACACGATGGTTTTCTAGATACGTAATGTTCCAGAAATAACGTATCTTTCGAAATCTTACAAAAATATATTTTAAAGCATTTAAACAACAAAAGTTTAGAAGATAATAGAATTTAAATTTTTTAATTAAAACTCTAATAATTTTGTTTTAAAAAAATGAAATTTTCTATCTTCTAAATTTTAGTTTTTTTAAATGCTTTAAAATATTTTTTTATGAGGCTCTTCTTTTATAAAAGTTGTGACTCTTCAAAAGAGAACATTAATTTTCAAAAAAATATGGTGTTTCTGAAATATTACGTATTTTCGAAACCATCGTGTCTCTTTGGTATTCCAAATAAAGTCTATAAATAGACTCCTCCAAAATTGATTCAAAAATGAGCCAATATCTTTTTCTCACTGTTGTTCTATCATCTGAAAGTTTTTTCTATAGACAGAGTTTTTCCACCCTTCAACTTTTTGCTTTTTATCATTTTTATTTTTTGAGCATTTGAAAGAGTCGGTCGGATCAAGCCTCCATAACAATCAGGCTCGTTAGAGGAGGACCGAGCTAAGCCGAGTTGTTGTATCTTAAAGACGAGATGGCTACAAACCTGCACATAGGAGACGAATCATATTTTTAGAACTGTGTATATCACACACACCTCGATACAGACAAGCTCTTTTCAATCTTTTATTTTATTATAGTGGATTATTTTTTTATAATACTATTATAAAATAACGAGATAGCAACTTTTAGGTAATCTATTTTTAACAATATTTGGTTCGTTAATTCAATGTAGAAAGGGAAACGTTGTTGCTGGATATGTAGCCTGAATAAATTGGCTACGGCTTCCATATACGAGATTGCTCCCACATGCAAGCCCACCATGGATGGCAAACATGAATTGACAACAGCACTTGGCACGTGTGACATAAGAATAGAGCATTGCATGGATCACCGTGATCTCATTGATGAAAATTATTTGGAGTAGAATTGATAATATACTCCATGTTTAATCTTGTTTGCTTGTTCCTTTCTTGTCATTTTTTTTTAAAGAAATTACAGAGAGTCAGGTACATTTATCGTTAAAAGGGGAACCGAAAGGTAGGTAGCCTGAGGAGGCTTGAGTTTGCTAGGGTTGAGGATGGTCTCACACCTAGGACTGTGGATTTTAATAGCAGAGAGATTAAATGGATTAAAGAAGACAGTTACATGTGCAAATCCAGATAATTCTTTCTTAAGTCCCATGCCTAAATCCAACTTATCCTTAATATTGTTTTTCTTTCTCACTGTAAGGTATGTAGCCTTCAATGTCTAATTTATGCTGCCATACCTGAATTACTAGTCGCATAGCGGTCAAAGGATGTGCAGTGATGGTGTCTTGTATTTAGATGTTTGTAAAGAATAAAGCCCTATTTGGCAGAGCTTTTGGTTCTTGGGTTCAGCCAACAAAGATGTTTTCCCATGCATTTTTGCATGTGTCTGTATATATCACCCTTTAGGATTTTCTAGTCATAATGTTGTATTATAGACATTTCATAAAGCACATTGGCTCATCCACATAAGAAATAATACTTCGATCAGATTAGGACTTAGGACCCATTTGGAGGAGCTTTTGTACTTTCTGGCTCTCCAAAATCACTTTTAAATGAAATATGGATGTTTGGTAAAAATTTCGAAAAGTTGTTTTTGCTTTTTTATAAAGCTAAAAACAACTTTTTGGAATAAGCTCCATTTTAGAGCTTTTTGGAAAAGCGCTTCTAAACCCTGTCAAGAAACTATTTTTTTGACTAAAATATCCGTGATAAAATATAAAAATTACACAAAATGTCCCTTTATAATCCTGAAAATCTGCAGGAGTCCCAACAAGAAATCTTAGCTGCAGGACAAATTTCCTCCTGTGCAGAAAAAATATTCTTTTTTCTATTTTTGTATGCATACTTTTGAATCCTGTTTTAGGAAAAAAAATTGTAATTTCTTCTCTATTCCTTCCGAAACAATCCATCTTCCATTGATTCTTTTCCATCGACATCGCGGTCTACGTTGAAGTCCTTCTCTGAGCATGGACCGCAATGCATCAGAAGAATATGGACCGCGGCATTGTGGTATGCCGCGGTCCACGCATCAAGAGGATATTGACCGCGGCATCGTAGTCCAGGCTCAAGTAGGGATCGCGGCATCGCGGTCCTTCTTTGAGCTTGAACTGCAACATCGCAGTCCACGTATCAAGAGGATATGGACCGCGGCATCGTGGTCCAGGCTCAAGCGTGGACCGCGACATCGCAGTCCTCTTTTGAGAATGGACCACGACATTGCGGTCCTCCTTTAAGCATGGACCACGACATCGCGGTCCACCAACTCCATCCTCGGTGGACCGCGAGATCAATCATGTTATAGAGAGAGGATATGCCCGTGCCCTACTTTGTTGGCTCTATAGTATTTACTGGAAAAGGTATTTAATTATTAGGAAACAATCAATATACATGTCGAATCAGGATATTCTTTATTTCCATTTATACGTGGATTGCATTGCTAGATTTTATTTATTATCATATTTGATTAAGAAAAAATTGGAGCTTGGTTATTGACTGTAGTCATATAGCTATTAACAAGTAACATGTTTTTTATGAATTAAACAATGTTGCCAACACATTGTACTGATTACTTCACTTGCTATTGATTGTTGACTGAATACAAACTAGCAAATCTCATCAAGCAATTCTATTCATTTTAAAAATTTGTAAGAGATTTTTGCATTCCCTTGTAACTGCGCATGAATGGTCAAAATTCATTAATTGCATCCGTGATGCATATAAGTCCTCTATATATTTAAAGATAACTTATGCTTGATTAGGAGAACTAGAGGGTCATACTTACATGCCTTCACTTTACCTTCATCATGGCTCCGCCAGTTATCTTTTTTCTATTAGCGTTTCAAAAAACCATATTTTCTTTTCCATGCCTTTTTTTATTTATTTTCTAAACAACAATATGCTTATCCAGAACACTATCATTTAAAAAGATGTTCAAACCGCCGCCCCTAGAAGCTTATATATTTGCAATTGAGTCATCTTCTTGATGCAGCGGAGAAGAGGAGTACAGTGTCATCCAAGATAATTGATAAACTTGGATGTAGTATCGATGAGATGATGGGCGTAGTGCGTGCGATACTTGAGATGGCAACACAACCTGAACTGCTTTTGACTGCTGCTAAGGTGCTCCTTAAAAGAAAACATCGAGAGATGTTTGTGGCTCTCTAAAATACCTATCTTCAGATTGAATGGCTCAAGCAAATGTCAAACCTACAATAGTTCTAAATGTACTATTATGCCAATATGTTTTGTAATTTTAATTATGAACTTCTATTGTAGAATGATGATGGACTATATGTATTTATGTTATCTCTTGGATAATGTATCGTAGATGCTATTGATTTTATGGATATTATAGATATTATGTGTTGGTGCTTTTTTATTTGTTTGTGTTATTTATATTATATGTTTATATATCATTTGTTTTATTTGTTATTGTTGCTGGAAATTGGACCCGGGGGCAATCTTCGGTCGAGGAGAGGGAGCGACTGTTAGTCCTCACGGCGGGGCGGCGGTCTGTCGGCGGGCGGCGTCCTCCGTCCGGGGCGGTCGGAGAGAAGGAACAGCAGGTCCTCGCAGCGGGGCGGCGATCCGTTGGCTGGCGGCGTCCTCCGTCCGGGTGCCTGCACACGAACCGGTGGCCGGGTTCTCCGGCGCCGGCCCTCCGACGCTCAAGTCAGGGAGGGGGCAAATAGTGGGGAGAAGGAGATAAACAGTGATTTTTGGGTGTATGAATGTTCCAATCCCCTCTTGAGAGGCCAAGGCTCCCTTTTATATGCGGGGGTCGGTTTACCTGTGATGTAACAGGGCGAGGCCGTAGTACGGCTTGGCATGTTGTTCAGGTCGGCGCTCGGTCAGGCGAATCATTGCACTGATGTCGGCGGTATGGCCGAGATCAGAGACTTATCATAGTCGACTAGACCCTGCTGGGTCGATTTGCCGTGGAGAGCTGGGGATCCGTAGATGTCAGGAGCCATGCGCATTTATTGTGGAGTAAGTCGGAGATCCGCATTTATTATGGAGTAAGCCGGAGATCCGCATTAATGATGGAGTAAGCCGGAGATCCGCATTTATTATGGAGTAAGCCGGAGATCCGCATTAATGGTGGAGTAAGCCGGAGATCCGCATTTATTGTTGAGTGTGCCGGAAGATTACAGCGGCCATGCGCAATAAATGCCGGAGGGGTGTTAGAGTACGGTCCTCGGACATCGGGGTTTCTCTTAGGTCGGAGGTTTCGGGGTCGGTCGTCTTGTGGCCGAGCGTTCCGAGGTCGGACGCTGACTTCGGCTGTCCGGGGTCGGAGGTTGTACGGCTTCTTAGGGGCATTTATGTCATTTGGGGGGAAACTTTATTCCCCCCAACACTACCCCCCGACTTCCGAGTTCGAGCGGCTTGTGGGGCTCGGACGTGGGAAGTAAAGTCTGTCACTAAGGTTGGGGGGAAGGTCTCGCCCGCCCCCTTGTGCTTTCCGGAGCTTTCATGGTGAGATATGCGCCCTTTGGCGTCTCGAGGCTGCTTTATTCGGTGAGCTAATGATGGAGCTCGTATCATCATGCTTCTTGAATCGCCAGGATCATTTTACGGCGGATTAATGATGGGGGACCTCGAGCTCGTCGAGGCGGTGTCTCGATTCCGTAATCGACGTTTCTGGCTCATTAATGAGTGTGCCGTTACGGGGTTTGAAACGGACACGCGGCGCGACCCGAGGTCGGACGCTTTCGATTTCATGTTACTGGATCATAATTCCGAAGAAGTGGAGGCCTCATCGGGGCTCCACGTGTCCCAGATCTTATTAAACGAGGGGAGCGGGGGTTACGTCCGCTCGTTCCTCAAGACGATTTGATTCTGTGGACCCATGATGAGGCCCCGAGATCCGATGGGACAACGCTTCGATTTCGTATCCGATTTATTAAACCGGAGTGAATACGGTGCCTCGGCTTCCGAGGTCGACACGTGGCGCAACCCGGTCGGGGGGATGGGAACCGACCCCGTCGATCTGGGCCGTCAGGGGGGGTCTATATAAACCCCACGAGTCTGCCCTAAAGGTCTTGTTTGGCTGCCTCTTATTTTCGTCGTCTTTCCCCCCTGCTTCCTCCCTCAGCTGAATCTTGCTGGTGGTGCCCGGAGCGATTTCCGGCAATGTCCAGTAGGTTTTCTTCCTGTTTTCACTAGGGTTTCCTCTTTTCTCCTCCTCGTCAACTTCCATTTTCTACTCTTAACTTTTGCTCCACTCTTCCGTGAGAATGGGTTCCGGTCCCGAAGAGGTTGGGTCGAGTCTGTCGGAAGAGGAGCTGGAGTTAATCCGCTCTCGTTTCTTCTTCCAGCCCGGGTTTCGCCTTGAAACCGCAGGGCCGGAAGACAGGGTGACGCAGCCGCCCCCAGGTCGGATCGCGGTTTACCCCGGAGGCGGCGCCCGAAGCTCCTGCTCCCGGCCCCGAGCCTATTCCAGAGGAAGATCATGAGGTCATCAATGTGCCGGATGACCCCCCGGATGTGGCTCCCGCCGCTTAGGACTTAAGCATATTTTTCTTTTCTTTTTCATTGTATCCGGGGTCGGCCTTGAGTGGCCGACTTCCAATTTTGTAATTGGCCTTCCGGCCCTTTGTTAATGAAGAAATGTTTTTGTCATTCTGTGTTCATCTTTCCCTCTGTTGTCGTGGATGAGGCTAGAACCTTAGCTAACCGCCTCGACGACCTCTAACTTCGTATTTTAATCTTTGGGCTGCTTAACGAAGCTGCCCTTTTCCCTGGCTATATCTTAGCCTTCTCGGATTCCAGTCGTCTCGACCAAAGGGAGCTCCGAGCTTAGGTTTCTAGAAAATTTCTCTAAGTCCTATAACTCGGATCTTAGAGTCGTGGGAGTTGCCACGTTTGGCCTTTAGGAAAATCTTAAGGCACCGAGGTCGGGCCTTAGCCCTTCAAGTGGGACCGGAATAGGTCTATTCGTGCCGCTATTCGGAGAGTTTAGTCGGGTTTCCGAACTCAACTCCGAACCTCTCATAGGGAGCGCGGGCTAATAAACAAGTTATTGCCGAAGGTTTTCATAGTTATCGTTCTCGGACCCTGCCGAGATTTCGGTGAACAAGGCTGGGATTCCCAAAGATTGCCTTGGTACCTGTGCTTGGCTGGTACATTCGTGGCCGGGACCACTTTCTCAGCTGGACGTCGGAGTTTACTTAGAAGAGCCGAGTTGGGCCCTACTTTATGAAGCCTTAGTACGGATTGCGGAGACTTGACGAACAGAGCAGGCATAATGAGGTTGGGAGGTCGGTCTTAAGCCGACCCAGCGAAGAAGCCCGGCTTTGGGGCAAAATAAGACTCCAACATTGGACGAGATCCCGCTCGGCAATATGTAGATAAAATTTGACAAGGAGGGCGTCTAGTTGGGTGTACCTCTTGCATTCTCGGGGTCATGCTTCGCATGGTGGAGTAGGTCGCTTCCCTTCCTCGTCGACCTCCGGAGTCATTTTTGACTTGTAGAAGGGGCTCGGGCTTCCCATGGACCCGGCGACTCCTGCCGGAGTTGAGAGGATCTGGGGAGGCTCTGTTGATTTGTAGCCCTTTTTGAGATCGAGGGGGCTTAAGACCCTATGGTCGGATCTCGGAGCGCCTCAACCTTGGTCGAGGGATCTCACGTCAGGTCGGCGGGTTCGTGGACGCTTTGCTGACCTGTGATACCTCCCGAGGTCGAGGGAGTCTGGTTCTCTACCGTCGACCCTCGGGGCATTCCGACCTTAGTCGAGGGATCGTTCGTCAGGTCGGCTGGTCTGGGCACGCTCTACCGACCGGCGACGCTTCCCGAGGTCGAGGGAGTCTGGTTCTCTATGGTCGACCCTCGGGGCATCCCGACCTTAGTCGAGGGATCGCTCGCTTCGGGGATCGGGGATCGTCGACCGCTCCCGGGGGTCCACTTTGTGGCGCCCCGGGTGGAGCCACCCTTTCCACCCCTCACGGCGCCTTCCCGAGGTCGAGGGAGTCTGGTTCTCTACGGTCGACCCTCGGGGCATCCCGACCTTAGTCGAGGGATCGTTCGTCAGGTCGGCTGGTCTGGGCACGCTCTACCGACTGGCGACGCTTTCCGAGGTCGAGGGAGTCTGGTTCTCTACGGTCGACCCTCGGGGCATCCCGACCTTAGTCGAGGGATCGCTCGCTTCGGGGATCGGGGATCGTCGACCGCTCTCGGGGGTCCACTTTGTAACGCCCCGGGTGGAGCCACCCTTTCCACCCCTCACGGCGCCTTCCCGAGGTCGAGGGAGTCTGGTTCTCTACGGTCGACCCTCGGGGCATCCCGACCTTAGTCGAGGGATCGTTCGTCAGGTCGGCTGGTCTGGGCACGCTCTACCGACCGGCGACGCTTCCCGAGGTCGAGGGAGTCTGGTTCTCTACGGTCGACCCTCGGGGCATCCCGACCTTAGTCGAGGGATCGCTCGCTTCGGGGATCGGGGATCGTCGACCGCTCCCGGGGGTCCACTTTGTGGCGCCCCGGGTGGAGCCACCCTTTCCACCCCTCACGGCGCCTTTCCGAGGTCGAGGGAGTCTGGTTCTCTACGGTCGACCCTCGGGGCATCCCGACCTTAGTCGAGGGATCGTTCGTCAGGTCGGCTGGTCTGGGCACGCTCTACCGACCGGCGACGCTTCCCGAGGTCGAGGGAGTCTGGTTCTCTACGGTCGACCCTCGGGGCATCCCGACCTTAGTCGAGGGATCGCTCGCTTCGGGGATCGGGGATCGTCGACCGCTCCCGGGGGTCCACTTTGTGGCGCCCCGGGTGGAGCCACCCTTTCCACCCCTCACGGCGCCTTCCCGAGGTCGAGGGAGTCTGGTTCTCTACGGTCGACCCTCGGGGCATCCCGACCTTAGTCGAGGAGGCGCTACGGGGGGCCGCGAAGGTACTACCCCGTTGTTGGTGTCGAGCGCCACGGGAGACTGCGAAGGTACTACCCCGTCTTCCCGAAGTGTCGAGGGGTCTGGGCACGCACTGTCGACACTCGGGGCATCTCGACCTTAGTCGAGGAATCTTGCACCAGTCGACGTTTCACCGTCCTGCGATTCTTCCCGAGGTCGAGGGAGTTTGGGACTCTACGGTCGAGCCTCGAGGCATCCCGATTTTGGCCGGGGGATCTGAGGATCACAGACGACCTAATATTAGAAGAGGATTACAGTCATCAAAATGAGAGAAATATTTGCAGAAAAAGGAGCTGAGTCCATTATCCTGATTATCTTGAACCCCTTGGGGTTTCACTGGTAGTACATTCGTAAATTCTCGGAGTTCCAGCTTCGTGGGATCAGAGTCCCTTCCAGGGACTTCAATTTGTACGCCCCTGGCCGTTGTACCCGGGCGATTTGATACGGTCCTTCCCAGTTTGGGGCGAGCTTTCCTTGCTCGGTTGGTTGAGAAGCCTCGGCTTTCCTGAGGACGAGGTCCCCTACTTTGAAGAGCTTGGGCTTAACTCTGGAGTTGTAGTATTGGGCCGTTCGCTGTTGATATCTCGCCATGCGCACCCGGGCGACCTCTCTTGTCTCTTCGACGAGGTCCAAATTGCTCCTGAGCTGGGAGGAATTGGTATCGGGGTCGTAATGCTCCACCCTCGGAGAAGACAAGCCGATTTCCAATGGGATGACGGCCTCAGTGCCGTATGCTAGGTTGAAGGGGGTCTCTCCTGTGGGCAGTCGGAACGTGGTCCGGTACGCCCAAAGGACATTGTACAAGTCCTCGACCCACTGTCCTTTGGACCGATCAAGCCTAGCTTTGAGTCCCTGCAAAATAGTTCGGTTAGTTACCTCAGTTTCCCCGTTTGTCTGGGGATGGGCAACCGAGGTGAAGCGATGATCAATGCCGAGCTCAGAGCAAAACTCCCTGAAATGAACATTGTCAAATTGTCGACCATTGTCATATATAAAGATACGGGGTAGTCCGAATCGGCAGATTATAGACTTCCACACGAAGTCCCGCATCTTTTGCTCGGTGATCCGGGCAACAGGTTCGGCCTCGACCCATTTGGTGAAGTAGTCGATGGAGACGACCAGGAACTTTCTCTGTCCGGTGGCCAGGGGAAAGGGCCCCAGGATGTCGATCCCCCATTGGGCAAACGGCCAGGGGGCGATGATGGAGGTCAGCAGAGCTGAAGGTCGGCGCTGGATATTGGCGTTTCGTTGGCACCGATCGCACTTGCGGACGAAATCTGTTGCGTCCTTCTGGAGTGTGGGCCAGTAGTATCCCTGCCGCAGGATCTTATGGGCCAAGGCTCGACCCCCCAGGTGATTTCCGCAGATCCCTTCATGGACCTCTCGGAGGGCGTAGTCCGCCTCGGAGGGGCGGAGGCATCTGAGAAGGGGAGAAGTAAATGATTGTCGATAGAATTTATTCTCGTACAAGACATACCGGGGAGCCTGGCGCTTGATTCGGCGAGCCTCCGTCTCGTCATGAGGTAGAGTTCCGTCCTGAAGATAGCAGATGAGCCCGTCGATCCAGCTTGGCTCGGAGTCGATGCACATAGTGGGCTCGGGTTCCTCCATGCTGGGGACCCGAAGATACTCGAGCGCTGTTCCCTTGGGAAGCTCGCTCATGCGGGAGGTGGCCAGTTTGGATAGCTGGTCTGCTCTGAGGTTTTCCGCTCTGGGAATATACTGAATATTGAAAGAATTCAGGGCAGATGTGAGTTCTTGCACCTTTTGGAGATACTTTTGCATGGATGGCTCTTTAGCTTCAAAATCTCCTTGGACCTGGTTCACCACCAGCTGGGAGTCGCTGAAGGCCGTCAGGTCTCCCACTTTTAGTTCTTTCGCCAGCTTGAGCCCGGCGATGAGAGCCTCATACTCGGCCTCATTGTTCGAGGCCGGGAACTCGAGGCGCAGAGCTTGCTCGGCCACCACTCCATCTGGACTGGTGAGGATAAGTCCGGCCCCGCTGCCCCCCGGGGTCGAAGACCCATCCGAGTGCAGGACCCATGGCTGCTTCGGGGTCTCCTCCACGGACTCAGATGGCGGCTCGGGGTCGTCCGGAAGGGTGCACTCCACGATGAAGTCGGCGAGTATCTGAGCTTTGATAGCCGGCCTGGGCCGATATTCTAGGTCGAATTCCCCGAGCTCGACCGCCCATTTGGCGATCCTCCCGCACGATCCGACCTCTGCAATATCTGCTTCATAGGCTGGTCGGTTAATATAGCTATCGTGTGGGCTTGGAAGTAAGGCCTGAGTCTCCGAGCCGAGATGATGAGAGCGAAGATGGTCTTCTCAAGTTTAGAATATCGGGTCTCAGCATCCCTGAGAACCCGGCTGGTGTAATAGACTGGCTTTTGGAGCTTGTCTTCTTCCCGGACGAGGACCGAGCTTACTGCAGCTGGGGAGACGGCCAGATATAAGTAAAGAATTTCGCCCTTCTGGGGCTTGGTGAGCAGCGGGGGAGAGGCCAGAAGGCTCCGAAGCTCTTCAAAGGCTTGCTGGCATTCTTCTGTCCACCGGAAGTCTTTCGGCCGTTTGAGGCTCTTGAAGAAGGGGAGGCAACGCTCGGCTGATCGAGAAACAAACCTTCCCAGGGCGGCTACCCGCCCCGCGAGCCGCTGCACCTCCTTAACTGTCTTTGGAGGCGACATCTCTTGCAGTGCCCGGATTTTCTCCGGGTTGGCTTCAATTCCGCGTTGGGTCACTATGAAACCCAGGAACTTGCCCGAGGTGACTCCGAACGCGCACTTCGCCGGATTGAGTTTCATTTGGTATTTTCTGAGCTTGGCGAATGTCTCGTTGAGATCGGCTATGTGGTGTTCCGCCGCTTGGCTCTTTACCAACATGTCGTCCACATAGACTTCCATGTTCCGGCCGATCTGGTCTTTAAAGATTTGGCTGACCAGTCTCTGATAGGTGGCCCCAGCGTTTTTCAGGCCAAAGGGCATCACCTTGTAGCAGTAGGTGCCCTTGTCGGTGATGAAGGCCGTCTTCTCCTCGTCTTCTGGCGCCATTCGGATTTGGTTGTATCCTGAAAAGGCGTCCATAAAAGTTAGCAGTTGGTGTCCTGAAGTGGAGTCGACGAGCTGGTCGATGCTCGGGAGAGGGAAGCTGTCTTTTGGGCAGGCCTTGTTCAGGTCGGTGTAGTCCACGCACATACGCCATTTTTCGTTGGCCTTCTTTACGAGGACTACGTTGGCGAGCCAATCCGGGTAGGAGACCTCCCGGATGAAGCCGGCTCCGAGGAGTTTGTCCACCTCCTCGGCCGCAGCTCGTTGTCGCTCAGGGGCGGAGCCTCTTTTCTTCTGCTTTACAGGCCTGCTGGTTGGCCTCACCTGGAGTCGGTGGACCATGACCTCGGGGTCAATTCCTGGCACGTCCGCGGGCGACCAGGCGAAGACGTCAGCGTTGTCCCGCAGGAAGCTGACGAGGCGATTCCTCTCATGGGCGCCGAGGCCGGAGCCAACCTGCACGGTTAGCTCGGAAAAATTTTCTTGTAGTGGGATTTGAATAAGGAGCTCACCGGGCTCTACTTGCTTCTTCCAGAGGGTGTCCCTCGCATCGAGGGTTTCTATGGGCAGTGAAGGGCCCATCGGGCGGTCTGGTGCCTCGGCTGGTTGCTTTACTGTGTGGGCCGCCATGTAGCATTGCTTGGCGACCGGTTGGTCTCCGCGGACCTCGCCCACTCCTTGGCCGGTGGGGAACCGCATGAGCAAATGGCGAGTTGAAACCACGGCTCGAAGGGCGTTTAACCCTGGGCGCCCAAGGATGGCGTTGTAGACCGAGGGCAGACGGACCACCAGGAAGTCCATCCTCACAGTGCTCTCCCGGGGGGCGAGGCCAACTGTGACAAGGAAGCTAGCCTCACCTTCAACCGGGACCGCATCTCCGGTAAACCCGACCAGCGGGGCATTGATTCTCCGGAGGTATCCTTCTGTCAACCCCATTTTTTGGTAGGCATGGTAGTACAAAATGTTGGCTGAGCTTCCATTGTCAACTAGGACACGCTTTACATCAAACCTATTTACAATCATTGAGATGACCACAGCGTCATCGTGAGGGGTCTCGACCCCTTCTAAGTCCTCGTCCGAGAACAAGATGACTTCATCAGTGCGTGGGCGCTTCGGGGGTGCTCCCTGGGCGGCTGTTCCTGCCGAGGTTCGCCCAATCATGTTGATGGTGCCGGCGATAGGCCTGTTGCCGCCAGGATTTTCGGTTGGTGCGACATTCTCCGCCGGCCTCCTTTCCTCATGTCGGTTCCTCACGAACCGGTTGAGTACTCCCCGTCTGATGAGCGCTTCTATCTCGTCCCGGAGTTGGAAGCAGTCCTCTGTGTCGTGCCCGCGATCTCGGTGGAAGCGGCAGTACTTCCTGGAATTTCGGGGAAATCCCGTGTCTCGCATAGGAGGCGGGGGTCGGAAGAAGTCCCGACCCTCAATTTCCATCAGGATCTCGGCCCGAGGAGCATTGACGGGTGTATAGTTCTCGTACCTCGCCTGGTACGTCCGGGGTCGTGGTGGAGACCTCGGACGAGGAGGTGTCCTCTGCTGAGGTCGCCCCTGCTGACGGGGCGGGCTCCTCAGTCTGGGGAGATTCTTCTCTCGGCGGGGAGACCGGCTCCTTTGTCGACCACGCTCCTCGCGGCGCTTCTTCCGCTTTTTCGAGGTGGGCTCGATTGCACCCCGCCTGGAGGCGACTGCCTCCTCGGCCTTGGCGTACTTCCGGGCTCGGGCCAGCATTTCGGTGAAGTCGGCCGGGAAGCTCTTCTCGATGGAGAAGAGGAATCGGTAGGAGCGGACCCCAGTCTTCAGAGCCGACATGGCTATCGACTGGTCTAGCTCGCGAACCTCCCATGTGGCGGCGGTAAAGCGGTCCAGGTACTCTTTGAGGGACTCCCCCTCCTTCTGCTTGATGTTCAGGAGGGAGTCTGATGTCCGTCGCTGGCGCCGGCTGGCAGCAAAGTTGGTGGCGAACTGCCTGCCGAGCTGCTCAAAAGAGGACACCGTGTTCGGCTTCAGACCAGAGAACCAAAGCCGAGCGGTCCCTCGGAGGGTTGCTGGGAAGGCCTTGCAGAGTATGGCCTCCGAGGACCCTTGTAGGGCCATGAGGGCCCGATAACTCTCCAAGTGGTCGAGGGGGTCGGTGATTCCGCTGTAGGGCTCCACCTGAGGCATTTTGAACCTCGCGGGAACTGGCTCGTCCTCGATCTGGCGGGAGAAGGGGGACTTGGTAGTGAACTCAAAGTCCCCTTCCTGTCTTGCCTTCTTGCTGTGGAGTGCCGCAATCTGGCGCTCCAGATGCTCGACTTTTCGGTCGAGCTCCCCCACTCGTGGGATTGTCGCTGTGGTTTGCGCCAGCTCACGGTGATCCGGGGCTGACTCCGCCTCAGAAAGTTGGGGTCTCCGGTCGAAACCTTCTCCCGGTAACTCTCTCCGGGGAGAAGCTCGTTCTCCATTGTTGGCTCCGGAGGAGCCATGCAAATTTTGGCTGGGGAGAACCGGGCCGTTGGGGAGACACTCCGGCGGGGCCTGGGCCTGCGGGGGAAGTGCCGGTAAAGCCTCCACGCGCCGCAGGCCCTGAACGGCGGCGGCCAGGGCCTGGACTTGCTGTGCCAGGGCATTGAACTGTTCCGGCTGGACCTGAGGAGCTGGGTCAGCCGGAGTTGGAGAATTCTGGACGGAGTGTCCAGGACTTTGCGGGGGACGCCGGGAGACGTTAGAGGCTCCCTTACTTCTCAACTTCATGACTGCTACTCGGGCCCTTCCTCTAGCGCCAACTGTTGCTGGAAATTGGACCCGGGGGCAATCTTCGGTCGAGGAGAGGGAGCGACTGTTAGTCCTCACGGCGGGGCGGCGGTCTGTCGGCGGGCGGCGTCCTCCGTCCGGGGCGGTCGGAGAGAAGGAACAGCAGGTCCTCGCAGCGGGGCGGCGATCCGTTGGCTGGCGGCGTCCTCCGTCCGGGTGCCTGCACACGAACCGGTGGCCGGGTTCTCCGGCGCCAGCCCTCCGACGCTCAAGTCAGGGTGGGGGCAAATAGTGGGGAGAAGGAGATAAACAGTGATTTTTGGGTGTATGAATGTTCCAATCCCCTCTTGAGAGGCCAAGGCTCCCTTTTATATGCGGGGGTCGGTTTACCTGTGATGTAACAGGGCGAGGCCGTAGTACGGCTTGGCATGTTGTTCAGGTCGGCGCTCGGTCAGGCGAATCATTGCACTGATGTCGGCGGTATGGCCGAGATCAGAGACTTATCATAGTCGACTAGACCCTGCTGGGTCGATTTGCCGTGGAGAGCTGGGGATCCGTAGATGTCAGGAGCCATGCGCATTTATTGTGGAGTAAGTCGGAGATCCGCATTTATTATGGAGTAAGCCGGAGATCCGCATTAATGGTGGAGTAAGCCGGAGATCCGCATTAATGGTGGAGTAAGCCGGAGATCCGCATTTATTGTTGAGTGTGCCGGAAGATTACAGCGGCCATGCGCAATAAATGCCGGAGGGGTGTTAGAGTACGGTCCTCGGACATCGGGGTTTCTCTTAGGTCGGAGGTTTCGGGGTCGGTCGTCTTGTGGCCGAGCGTTCCGAGGTCGGACGCTGACTTCGGCTGTCCGGGGTCGGAGGTTGTACGGCTTCTTAGGGGCATTTATGTCATTTGGGGGAAAACTTTATTCCCCCCAACAGTTATGGATGTTTTATGTTTTGCATAATATTTTTTCTACAAGTATGGGTAGCATTGACAATAGTTCTAAGGAGAATTATTCCAGTAAAGAAGAGATAGTTGATGATGATAATTTTTATGCTGTACTAACCGCAACTGTTGGTATGGTTACTGAATATTACATTAAATATATTGAGAAGGAGCCTTGTAGGACCTCCTATCAAACCGGATAGAGGTTTGTATCAAAGATTTTATATGGCAATCCAAATAGATGCCAACAATAATTTCGAATGGAAAAACATATATTTATTGATCTGTGCATGGAATTGAAAGTCAAATATAGTTTAAGAGCTTCTAGATATATTCTTGTTGAGGAGTCGGTGTCTATGTTTTTGATGATTCTAGGACATAAATTTGGGAATAGGATGGTTCAAGAACGATTTCAACATTCTGGAGAAACAGTTAGTAGATATTTCATCCATATTTTAAATGTTGTTTTAAGAATGTCCAAGAATATTATTAGCTAAAGAGTTCAAAAATATTCCAAGTAAAATCCGTGATGATAGTTGTTGGTAGCCTTATTTTAAGAACTACATTGGAGCAATTAATGGCACCCATATACTAGTGAAAATTTCTCCATCCAAACAAGTACCATATATTGGCCGAAAAAGGATTCCTACATGAAATTTTATGGCTTGTTGTAATTTTGATATGCGTTTCACTTTTGTTTGTGCTAGATAGGAGGGTATTGCTCATGATACTCATATTTTTTTAGATGCTATATGCAGAGAAGAGCTCCAATTTTCACACCCACCTAGACATATGAATTCAATGATCGGGCGACGGCAATTGCAATAGCTAATTAGTTGTCACAGTAGATAGTCGTCGCCTCGATTTGTTCATATGGCTTGGCAGATTGCTACAGTGACTGTCATGAATTCAGCTTCTGAAGATGATAGTGCCATTGAGTGATGCTTCGTCAAGGACCAATAAATAGCCCCCATACCGTTGTTGAACAAGAACCTAACGATGCTCTGGTGATCATCTATAGAACCTACCCACTGCTATCAAAACAACCAAAAAATTCAACATCTGGCCTTGTATTTATCACTTAGAGTGAATGACGAGTCAAACATCTGTAATTGCCGGCATTAACCCTCTCTCTATCATTGTTCAAAGAAAATTTCATGCATGTCTTCATTAAATTTTGAAGCAAATGAATTATGTACTTTTTCTGATAGTTAAAGTTCCATTGTCACATTGTTGCACTTTTGATCCAAGAAAATAATTCATCAAAGCAAAATCTGCCAACTCAAACTCATTAATCATATGAGACTTTAATTCATCGATCAATTTTTCACTATTCCTAGCATAAATCAAGTCATCTACATATAAACAAACAATCAAAATTTCTGTACATTTGAACTTGATGTAGAGTCTAGGCTCACTTTCACTATGCTAAAATCCATTCTGAATTAAAGTGTGCATCAATCCTACCGTACGATGGCCTTGGTGCTTGCTCAGCCAATATGTGCTTTCTTAATTTAATCTACAAAACTTTTCCTTCTGTCCTTTAATTTCATAATTCTGTGGCTGCTTAATATACACTTTCTCATCCAAAAAACCTATTTTAAAAAGCTAATTTTACATTAATTTTGAAAAGAATTCCACACGTTATGTGCAACTAAAGCCAAAATAATTCCAACAGTATCAAATCTGCCAATTGGAGCAAAAGTTTTATTAAAATCAATACCTTGTTGTTGGTAAAGGTTCCCTTTCACCACAATTCTTGCTTTCAGCTTTTTAACTGATCCATCTAGCTCATATTGTATCGTACAGATTCACTGTAAATTAATGGCTTCTTTGTTTGGGGGAAGATCTCTACAAGCTCCCAAGTGTGGCTTTTCACCGGTACCACAATTTCTTCATCCATCATCTTGTACCAATCTTTTAACTTTATTGCATCTCAAAACCAATATAACTCAGCAATTTGACTAAACGAATATCTTTCATCAATTTCAGCAAAAGACTTCCCTTCTAGGAGATGTTTTTGAAATAGCACCAGGAGAAGCAGGGCTTGATGAAGCTCGAGAAATAGGTCACTAAACCCTTCTAGGAGATGTTTTTGAAACAGCACCAGAAGAAGAAGGGCTCGAGGAAGCTCGAGAAATAGGATTTCCACTATCAAAAAGAGTAGGATTTCTGTCATCATTATTTGGCTGAACAGCCATAGGTACATCATCTAAAATAGTAATAGGATTTTGGTAGACAACTTCTTTCCACTTCTATGCTTTTGTTCATCAAAAATAGCATCATAACTGATAATCAAAGAGTTTGTGGCAGGACTATAAAATCTATATGCTTTACTTCGATCATAATAGCCCATAAATATGCACTTAACAAAATTATCACCTATTTTTTGCTTTTTTGAGAGGAAACATAAATATAAGCAAGACACATACTTCATACTGGTAATATCTTCTAAAGATGATGTGGGGCACCTCAAGATATAGGTTGCCTTGACCCAAGATTTGTTAGTAAATCCTTGAGCTTTCAGGATGCTTCTTGCCATCTCCATTAAGCTCTTGTTTTGCGCTCTACTACACTATTTTGTTGAGAAGAATAGCTGATTGTCAATTACCTGTATATACTATTAGCTGCACAAAAAATTTCAAAATCATTAGATACAAATTCTCAAAGAGTTCTAATCAAGTAGCCACTTTCATCCCTCACAAGATCTTTAAATTTCCAAAACATATAAAATACTTCAAATTTTCTTTTGATGAAATAAACCTAGGTCATTTGGTTCTAATCATCCACAAACATAATAAAATAAAGATTTTATTCAATGATGGGATTTGCATTTGACAGCACAAATCTGCATGAACTAAAGCAAGTGGACATCGAGTCCTCGAAGTAAGAGCATCCTGATGATGCATCTGTAGCATATGTTCATGGTAGATTATACCATCATGTCAAATCAAAGGTAACAACCTTCTGACGTATCTTTTAAAACTAAGATGTGTATATCTAAAGTGTCATATCATTCAGAAATACTTTTGCAGTAACACGTAAAAGAAAACTTTATTTTAAGTCATAGGAACTTCAAACAAATAAACGATGCCTTCTACCTCTTATCTTCATAAAAAAGATACTTAGAATCTTCAAGATAAGAGAATATCCTTCACATTAAAGAGACGTCTCACATTAAAGATATAAAATAGAGAGAGAAGAGAAAGAGACTACCAAATAAAAATATAATAAAAGTAAAAACTTCCTCTAAAAAAATAATAAGATATTTCAAGACAGGTAACTAATTTTTTCCCTTTTTTTTTCCACAAAGGGGGTTGGTAACTAATTTATTAGAAGTTATTTAGTACTCTAATACTTGACACCATCAGGTTTTCTGTGGGAACTCTACTCAGCAAAAGCTCACCAGCATGCTTGGAATCGGACCCTACTATGTCAGCATTAAAAGGTTAGTTGAACTTTTTATTGTACATAGATCATAAGTAAAAGAAGCAAGGGAGTTCTGGAAGCAGTGGTAATAGAGAAAGAAGGGATTCTTCAAGCACAACCATTTTGCTACTTTAAATTTATTTAACAAATGGACGGTGAAAAAAACTTAAAGTTATCTTTGAAAAACCAATTGAAAGGGTTGAGAAAATGATAAAGCAAAGGCCTTCCATTAAAATCTGAAAGCCCGCATAAAGTTCTTAATGCATACTTGTGGTGATTCAAGGAGGTGTTTTTGGCTTTTTGCTGAGCCGAGCATGCAGTGGCAAATTTCCAACAAAGTGATAAAAAATCATTGGACATAATCTATACAAGTAATTGCAATCTTAGACATGACCTCAATACAGTAGAAATCTAGCCTGGTCCTAAATCATTCCCAACCAACTTGGATTTCATAGTTCTATGACAGCTTTAATGGTAAAATAACACTATATATCTTACTTCTATTCTACGTGTCTTAGTACTCTTGTAAGTTGGAGGTTAAAATCCTTTTAATACATAGGACAAAAAAATAATAATAATCACGGAAACGAGCTTTTAAGAGGTAGCAGAACCTTCGCCGAACTTCTTAATTTGCCTAGCCAATAATTAATTGGATGGGTACCCAATGAAATTATGGGGCTCTTAAAGTTCTTTTTTAATTTTTTTCCTTTTTCTCCGGGATTCAGAAGCATGTTTCTCAGGATACGAAGGGTTCCTTGATGCACAACTTGTGGTCAATAATTAGTTTCCTAAAACCAAGAAGACAACCAATTTTGCCATAAAGTAACGTGGACACAAGCTTTCTTTTCTTGTGTTTCCTTTTCTTTTGTCAGCCAAATGGACCCAAGGAATTAAAATGAGGCAATTAGTAGACCACAAGCAGAGGGAATCTAGCAAAAGAACAGGCATGCAAAGCAGCAGACCAGAAAGGAGCCACGTTGAGTGGGATCCTTGGTGGATTTACTCATCCCCCCTAACTTCTAAACTTAGAACATGAAACCATCAGAAGATAATATTAGAAACGCTAACATGATGCCAAAAAAAAGTAATATAAAGAGTTATATATATTTTTCTATTTCATCCTCCCACTGATGATATATAGTCTTGGTCACATGAGATATAGAGTATCCACGGAAGACCGGAAGATTGGAAGGGTTGCTGCCAACATTCGGCCAGACAAGGTTGGATTAGCTTCACGAACAGTCGAATGGACAGATCTACTCGAAGTTGGAGGTCCGATCTACAAACAGGAGAGAAGACACTAAAGGTTGTCAAACTTAATCCGGTGGGGAGCCCTCCCATATCTAAGGCCAAATTTTTAGGAAACAATGGGGATTTAGGAGAGCTTTGAGTGGAGTAAGAGGGATCCAATAGCCTAGAATAAATATAGAATTTACCTACCTACAGGTTTTCCGAATCTGATATATATAAGAATGAGAGTGTAAGGTTATTATTCAAAAAACGATCAGGCACAGTATAACTATCAGATGTCCAATAATTGTCTAGTCGTGCAATAATTGCTCAACGTGAGGACGAGTTAGAACTGTCCTGCAATATACCTCACAAATGCATAGAATTATAATCACCCATTTAATGAGTTTTAATTATCTTAAATATGTCTGAATAAGAGACATCTAGTTTGTTGATCGGCCGGTTTGATGGATCTGTCGGCTGCCTATTTAATTTTGATCGACTGTCCTGGATGGCCACTCTAATTCTGGTCATCGGTCACAAGCTCATAAAGTAGATTAACATCATAGTCATTCTTTCTCTTTCTCAAGGTAATGGAGGAGCCTGCACGCTTTATTTTTCTTTGGAGCTCCACCCTCGTTGTCATATCAACATATTTACAGAGATTATTTTTTTTGCCTGGAGCGCGTCTTCACATATCTAAACTCGGGCATTTTAAAGTAGATATCGATAGTTCATCATTTATTGACCATCGTTCATAGACACAATAGGAGAGTTATATACCATCTATATAGCTTTTTCATGTAGCATTAATTTTACTATAACACTACCCAAAGAATACTCGGACAGCAAAATGCAATTTAATTCACTTGCAGCGTCTGGAACCCACACCTGAGCAGAATTCAAGTCTACCCACATGCCTTCTTATGGTAAAAGATTAAAGATAGCCATCTACCATTGCAGTGGCTCATGGCAAACCAAGCAGCTGGAGGAAATGAGCACCCAGTACAATGGTGCATTGGAGAGCAACTGTATCCATTTGATCCTTCGCAAACTATGCCATCTAGGTTGTTCTGATGTGCTTTATGTACAAGTTGAGCCCAAGATATAATAATATAATAATAAAATTTTATGATTATGAAAAAGATACTAGAAATTAGATATAGTATAATACAGTAACAAAATTTCATAATTTGATACAAATACTAATTTTAAATATGATAATTAGATCTCATGAATTTTGGAGATTGATTTGAGATATACCAAATTGTGCATACAATATGTGGCAGGCCATGATATCTAATATCGTATATAGTATATACTATAATAGACGAGATTGTGCATGATTTTAAACTGTAATATGGAATTACCTTGTAGATAGTTAAACACAATTTCCACCTTGGAGGCGTAATTTTTTTGAGATGAACTGGGGTACGAGTTGTCGGCATGCCTCCAATAGGCTAGGATGCAGTGGTTGGCGTTGCTACACCAATGCGTACATGAACTAGCTAAGCAAGATGGGTCCACCGAGTGTATGGCGTCTCACAGCTCTTTGTGCCGTCCCCAGCTGGATCGTTGGCCATTAATAATTGTAGGTTGATGTGGGCCATCCACCTTAATCAAGGATTCAGGACGGCAGCCAGGAATGATCCGTATGAAATTTGATATTGGCTGTAGGGGGTGCATTGTCACTGTATATTAAATTTTAGCTTTCTCAGTGTTTTCTTGAATCAAGTCCTCTTATATACAAATCCATAGCTGCTCTTGCCTTCACGCAGAAGTTTGAGAAAAATGGATTTCAAAGCCCTCTCCAAGTCCTTGCTCTTCTTCTACTGGTACCTACGAACGAGACTTAGAAGTGCCCATGCAACCCAAGTAAAATTGTTCAAGTACCCTTCCGAGGACAAGCTCGCATCAGGCCAAGTTCTAATTTGTGATGTGGAAGGAGGGCTTCTGAGGTCTTCCTCCACCTTCCCGTACTTCATGCTTGTGGCCTTGGAAGGAGGGGGTTTCCTAAGGGGTTTTCTCCTCTTGCTTCTGTACCCTCTGGTCTGTCTTCTTAGCCATGAGGTGGGGCTAAGGCTTACGGTCATGGGGGCCTTTTGTGGGCTAAGGAAGGATGGTTTTAGGGTAGGAAGGGCTGTGTTGCCGAAGTTCTTATTAGAGGATGTGGGGTTGGAAGGGTTTAAGGTCTTGAGGAGGGGAGGGAAGAGGGTGTGTGTCAGTAGCATGCCGAGGGTGATGGTGGAAGCGTTCTTGAAGGAGTATATGGAGGTGGAAGTGGTCTTGGGGAGAGAGCTGAAAGAGTTTGGTGGCTATTACACTGGGTTGATGGAGGAGGAGAATAAGATATGGGAAGGCATGTCTTTGAAGGAGTTGTTTGGAGGAGAGGGAGAGATGAAAGCCGGTGTTAGTGGATTCGGAGGCTATCTCAACTCTTTTCATCTCCGACTATTCTCCCATTGCAAGGTTAGCTACTCTCTCTTTATCTCTCTCTATTATCTCTCCCAGGGAACGAGTAGAGTATACAGAGCGAGCAGAAAGGTGGCTGGGCTCAGAAGAAGCAGATTCGAAGAAAGAACACTCAAATAGGTCTTCCACCGTTCCTTTATTTTGATGCGCTTTGTGGCACGGCCGGTCTTGAGAATAATAGTGAAAGCAACACCAATCATTTTAGAGAACCGAAGAATAATATATATCACACAAAGAAACACCTCCAAAGTCCAAAGAGAGGAGGCCTTGCAACTGTTAAAGTAATACTGCATGCAGGAGCTTAGATTTTTTGAACACACACAAGCAGACACACATAGATCCCTGACAGTTGATTGCCTCAGCCAGCCCAATAGTGTTGCCTGTATAGCTTTATTTTATTTTATTTTGCAATCTTGGTCTTCAAATTCAAGCCGACAAGGCTATGTTGAGCATAACTCAATTGTACGTAGTAATACAAGCACAAATATAATAAGATAATAATAGGTTGTTACCTTTCCTTAAAAGTACTATTTTACCTTGAAGCACAAAACTTGATAAGCTCTAGAGTTTTTTTCTATTATTCTAGCTAGGACTCTGGTAGCACTTCGACCTTTTTTTTTATTCATCAGGTAAAATTATTGCTGTGCAATAGTTTTGTGGTCATATTGGATGAAGAGTATTAATTGGATGTGGTCATATTGGTAGTATTTTCTCTTCATTAACTAGAGGAGTTCTTCATCCATATGATCCATTGCTCTTTCGTATGTCTTCATCAACGAGAGGTAATAGATGTGTCTTGGTAGTCTTTTCTCTTCATTAACTTGATATTAGCTAATGGAAACACTACTCTTCATAAACTCGACTTTAATGAACAGTAATGGATGTGGTCATATAATTGGTTGTCTGTCTTCATCACTAACTATGGCGGATGTGGAACTTTAAGTGGAAGGCTCCACATGCTGGACTCTGCGTCTTCTCCTTTAAATTTACAGTGTGTCAAAAGTGCATTGGGGTTCTCAAATTTCCTCATGTATAAAAATATCATTTCATTCACAAACAAAATTTTGTTATATAACAATCATCTTTTCTGAGATAATGGGGAGGAAGTAAGATACTTGCCCCAAGTTTTATTGATCACAAAGGTTGCTGATTACATAGTGGGATCAATAGATATGTACCGCAGTGAAGGCCTGAAGGGACTGCAGGCTTTACCTCACTGTTCCCCATTCGATACAAAAATAACTCACGCATGGCCCTGTCCCATCCACCCAACAAGAGTAAATGAAAAGTACCTCCAAAACCCTTGAGCATTGGGGGGCACTCAAGTTAGGGTTAATGTTCTTACAGTTCCTCTCTCTATCCTAACCAACTTCTCTTTCCAGCAAATTTATTTCCCCTGATCTATTTTAATATTTCTCTCTAACAAGTTTATCCACCTCCAATATCTATCTTGATCCCATCTTCTTTTTTTTTTTATGTTTATTTGTTTAATATTATTTATTCTTTCTTTTCTAATATTTCTCTTTTACTACATGCATGCATAGTGCCTGCCTATACTACAAGAATCTCATGAATCACTATACTCAACATGTGCCCGGACACTAGTGTTAAGAAATTAATGATGCAGTTCTCATACATTTCTAGTGATGATCAGCCTTGTACGTACTCATCTAGCTATCTTATTGGCTTGTTATATGTGTATTTCCTTGCAGGAAGTATACTTGGTTGGTGAAGCTGAGAAGAGAAGATGGCATCCCCTGCCAAGATCAGCATACCCTAAGCCGCTCATATTCCACGATGGCAGGATAGCCTTTAGGCCAACCCCAGCCTCCACCCTCTGCATGTTCTTATGGCTTCCCCTCGGCGTCGTCATCGCCATCTTCCGAGTCGTCATCTTCATGTTCTTCCCCTACAGCCTCTCCATTCCTATGGTTGCCTTCTTGGGCTTGTACTGCAGGGTCACCACCACCTCCTCCTCCTCCCCTCACCATCGAGAGCTCGAGAATTCCCGAAAATCTCGCGGCCAGCTCTACGTGTGCAACCACCGCACCCTCGTCGATCCCGTTTACATCTCCGGCGCCCTCAAACGCCGCGTTACCGCCACCGTTTACAGTGTCAGCCGCATCTCGGAGCTGATCTCTCCCATAAGAACCATCAGGCTGACGAGGAACCGAGAGGCCGACAGGGAGAGAATGGAGTCGCTGCTCAAAGAAGGAGACCTTGTGGTGTGCCCCGAAGGGACGACATGCCGCGAGCCGTACCTCCTCCGGTTCAGCCCGTTGTTCACCGAGCTAAGCCACGAGGTCGTGCCGGTAGCGGTGAAGGTGCATGTCAGGATGTTCTACGGCACCACCGCGAGCGGATTCAAGGGCTTGGATCCGCTCTATTTCCTTATGAATCCGTTCTCGTGCTATGATGTGGTGTTCATGGAGAAGGTGGCCACTGGTTCTGTCGATGGGAAGCAGTGCAGCAGTCGCGAGGTGGCTAACTATGTGCAAGAGAAGATAGGGAAGGTGTTGGGTTTTGAGTGCACAGCCCTCACAAGAAGGGATAAGTATTTGATGCTTGCAGGTAACGAAGGGATATTCGAATAGAGAAGCAAAAGGGAGATGATATGAGATCATGGATGGATGCATGCATGCAATATATGGGTCCTATTCCTTTCCCGAAAATATTTGAGGGAGACTCTTAAGTGAGCTCAAGGGTAGAAAAGATCTTGTTTCACGACACCTTTTGTTTCTCTTTCTATATATACATATTGCGATTTTAAGAGGCTTTGTTTTGTTTATTTGGATAGGGGTTTGAAGTAATTTTCCTCATGACTATGAGGATAGAGAATAGGAAAAAGGGCTAAGATTAACATGCTACCTCGTGCTATATATTTTTTATAATTTGTACAGAAGTAGTTCATCCTAATAAATTAAGGTGGTTGAAACACATAATATATTTCCATGCATGTCCACATGTATCATGACTTGAGAATCAGCTAAAGCTAGCCATTATGCAACCCTAAAAACATGAACCAACCTGATCTCAACATGTATGGCACACTGCACGCTGCTGCACAAACATAAATGGTTATTGTTGCTGGAAATTGGACCCGGGGGCAATCTTCGGTCGAGGAGAGGGAGCGGGAGGTGGTTACTCACGGCGGGGCGGTGGTTCGTCGACGGGCGGCGTCCTCCGTCTGGGGCGATCGGCGAGAAGGAGCGGCTGATTCCCGCGGCTGGGCGACGATCCGACAGTGGGCGGCGTCCTCCGTCTGGGTGCCTGCACACGAGCCGGTGGCCGGGTCTCCCGGCGCCGGCCCTCCGACGCTCAAGTCAGGGAGGGGGCAAATCGTGTAGAGTAGAGGTAAACGGTGCGTCTCCTCAGTATCGATTTTCCAACCCCCTTTTATAGACCGGGGGTCGGTTTACCTGCGATGTAACGGGGCGAAGCCGTAGTACGGCTCGGCATGTCGTTCAGGTCGGCGCTTGGTCAGGCGAATAATTGCACTGATGTCGGCGATGAGGGCGTTGTACAACCCGAACTAGCACGCTACCAGGCGAATTTATTGCATCAGTGTCGGAGGTATGGCCGAGATCAGAGACTTATCACAGTTGACTAGACTCTGCTGGGCTTATTTTGAAAGAGTAGATGCCCTACAAGCCAATCGCAATATGTATTGCGAAAGGTTTTTTCTTTTGATTTGTCCAAATCATGTACATGACATTTAAATATGAATAAAGGCGTTATGTTTTATCATATGCTGTTGATTATATTTATGATAAACTCCTTAGTTTAGGGCAATGGTTTTAAGACTATGATGAGATCATACTAGTGAGACTTAAAATCCTAAAATCCTAATCTTAAATATTCCCAGTCATTGGTACATTGAGTCGGGGATCAATGATTACCGGAAAGACTGGCATGTCTTATGTATGCTCGATGCAGAGGATGATTGATCTCACAATCATTTGTGTGGAGACACTAATACAAAGATGTGGGTGCTCATTAGAGGAATGAGTTCACTGAATTGACCTACAAAGAGAAATCTTATGAAGTCTTACTTACATGTCAAAAGATGATTCTCTTAGTGGGAGTTGTGCAACTGATCCTATGACCTGAGATCACCATGGTATCTTGTGCACATGAACCCATATTTTGGTTTACACTCATTCATGACAATAAGTTATGTACGAGGTCTTCTGGATATGGTGAATTGTGTACGAAGATTATGAGTAGGTCAACAAGGAATTAATCACTTCTAGTAAGAGAAGATAGCATCCTATTTATTCTAATCATATGATAATTCAGGAAACCTTTGATCAAAGTAGAATAAAAATTAGAAAGAGTTTCTAATATTTCATTATTTGAATTATCATTAAAAGATTGAGAAAAATATGAATATGAAATTGAGTTTGACATATATTCATACTCATATGCATATTTGGGATGCAGTTTGATTAAAGGATTGAATTGCATGGTAACTTGCCACTGAAGGGTATTTTTGGTATTTCTACCAAATTCCATATTTTCCGGGTAGACATGACACGTTGCTAGACGTCAATCTTGTTTTATAGGTTTGATCAAATTAAAGAGTTAATTCGATCACCAATTAGAAAGGATTCTAATTGTTAAGTTCGGGTTCGCGCAGTTTGGACTTAAATCGATTAGAAGAGTTCTAATCAAGTTGGGTCAACTCGCACTCACACCTATTGCTGGCTAAGTATGGAACCCAATGGGGCACACACAAGAAAACTTATCAAGGGTCTAATTGGATTAGATCATGTTTGCAAGATAAACATCCTAGCAGGTGTTGCAAACCTTAGCTCCTAATTCGAATTGGATTCGAATCTGATTCGAATTGGATTCGAATCTGATTCTTAATTGATCTAATTTGATTAGATCATATTCTAATATGGGTTAGCCAAGAGTTGGCACCTAATTGGCTTGGTTTGAGTCTAATTGGATTAGATTTAATAAATCATTCAATCTAGACCGTTAGATCTTGATCTACCGTTGGATGAAGACATAATGGAGAGTTGGTTTAACCCAATTGGATTGGGTTAGAGGATGGCTACCATAATTGACCATTGGATCTTAATCCCACCATTGGATGAAGACATAATGGGTCAAGTGAATGGCGCCTTGCATTGGAGCCCTTGGATCATCATCATGAAAGATCAAGAGGTGAGGCGTGATGGACATGTGATTAGCATGTGATGTTGACTTGGTCAAAATATGACACCACATGAAAGGACATATCATTTGATACACCTCTTCACTTGATCTGCACCTCCTCTTATTTGATATGGCCCTTAGATGATGTCTTTTCATGAAAGGATGTGTGGATGGGATGCATCCCTTGGAGATGCATCCCTACACCTATTATAAATAGGCTAGCACTCCATGGGTTTCATCATTCCAATTCCACCCCACTCCTCTCTTCTTTCTTTCTTACATTAGTTTCTTTCTTTCTAGCATTGCTTCTAGTGTGTCCTAAGCCAAGACAAGATGGTCTTCTTTAGGACAAAAGGATTAGAAGTGATTTTAGAAGGCTAAAGGAAAATAGAAAGGAAGGAAAGCAAGCCATTAGAGTTCTTTAGAAGAATTCTGCATTAAGGATCAAAAGTCTTTGGAGCTAAAGTCTTGATCAAGTTTTCGTGTGGATCACCATTGGAGGGCGGACACTTGGACGCCTCGTGGAGATTGTACACTTTGGATTAGCGTTTGAGGTATTCTACTAATTCTGCATTTATTTTATATCATTTGATTGTAATCATTAAGGTGATCTAGGCTTAAAAGGGTTTCATGCATAGGGACTTTATTAAGAAATTTTTAAACATCCCTAGCTTCCGCTGCGCATTATAACATGCTAAAACCCTACATATTTGCCGTGGAGAGCTGGGAGTCCGTAGATGACAGGAGTCACGTGCATTAATTGTTGAGTGAGCCGGAGATCCACATTTATTGTGGAGTAAGCCGGAGATCCGCATTTATTGTGGAGTAAGCCGGAGATCCGCATTCATTGTGGAGTAAGCCGGAGATCCATATTTATTGTGGAGTAAGCTGGAGATCCATATTTATTGTGGAGTGTGCCGGAGGATCACAGCGGTCATGCGCAATAAATGCCGGAGGGGCGTCATAGTACGGTCTCTGGCCGGACCTCGGAGACGTATAGCCGTAATAGGTGGCTGACAAAAGTAGGCCTCGGGCATTGGGGTTTCTCTTAGGTCGGAGGTTCCGAGTTCGGGTGCCGACTTCGGCCTTCCAGGGTCGACGATTGTGCGGCTTCTTTGGGGCATTCGTGTCATTTGGGGGAAAAACCTTATTCCCCCAACACTACCCCCCGACTTCCGAGTTCGAGCGGCTTGTGGGCTCGGACGTAGGAAGTAAAGTCCATCGTTAAAGTTGGGGGGCGAACTTCGTCCGCACCCTCATGTTTCTTGGAATTTTCGTGGTAGGACCTGCGCCCTTGGGCGTTTCGAGGTTACTTTGTTCGGCGAATTAATGATGGGGTCCATATCCCTACGTCTTTCGAGGCGACTATAGCGGGGGCGGTGTCTCTTGGATTACCGAGGTTGGTTTGTGAGGCGGACCCAGGATGAGGGTCCTCGGGTTCGACGGGGTGGCGCCTCGGCCCCACAATCGAGAATTCCCGCTCATCAATGAGCGTGCCATTTTGGGTTTCAAAACGGACACGCGGCATGACCAGGGGTCGGACGCTTCCGATTTCGTGTTACCGGGTCATAATTTCGGAGGAGTGGAGGCCACACCGGGGCTCCACGTGTCCCAGATTTTATTAAACGAGGGGAGCGGGGGTGCCGTCCGCTCATTCTTCGAGGCGATGGGGTTCTGTGGACCCATAATGAGGTCCCGAGATCCGATGGGACAACACTTTGATTTCGTATTCGATTTATTGATCCGGAGTGGATGCAGTGCCTCGGCCTCAGAGGTCGCCACGTGGCGCAGCCCGATCGGGGGATGGGAACCGACCCCATCGATCTGGGCCGTCAGGGGGGTCTATATAAACCCCACGAGTCTGCCCTAAAGGTCTTGTTTGGCTTCCCCTCATTTTCGTCGTCTTTTTTCCCTTGTTTTCTCCCTCAACCGAATTTTGCCGGCGGTGCTCGGAGCAATTTCTGGCAATGTCCAGTAGGTTTTCTTCCTGTTTTCTCTAGAGTTTCCTCTTTTCTTCTCCTTGCCAACTTCCATTTTCTGCTCTTAATTTTTACTCCATTCTTCTGTGAGAATGAGTCTCGGTCCCGAAGAAGTTGGGTCGAATATGTCAGAGGAGGAACTGGAGACAATCCGCTCCCGTTTCTTCTTCCAGCCCGGGTTTCGTCTTGAAACCGCAGGGCCGGGGGACAGGGTGACGCAGCCGCCCCCAGGTCGGATCGCGGTTTACCGCGAGACACTCTGGGCGGGCCTGCGTTTTCCCACCCATGAGTTCGTGAGCAGCTTGCTGGCCGAGTACCAGCTCGTCCCGGCGCAGTTGGCTCCGAACTCATGGAGGACCATAATCGGGTTTTTGTCCCTGTGCCTCGGGCACGGGATCCCGATCACGGTAGGCCTTTTCCGCCGGTGTTTTCTGTTAAAGAAGAACCCGGCGGACGCAGGGTGGCTATATTTCGCCTTTCGGGGCGGTATGTCACTCTTCCGGGGCGCCCCTTCCTCGATCCACGAGTGGAAGGTGAAGTTTTTCTTCCTGGCGTCCGCGGCGCCTTGGGGGTTTGAGCCGAGGTGGGGACACCCACGGCTGAAGGCCCTCAACAGACTCTCCGAGCCCACGGGGAGGGAGCTGAGGATCCTAGACTCTGTGCGAGCCCTCGGGAGGGGCAACGACCTGACCGAGCTCCTGCGGGAGGGCGCCCTGGCGAGCGTGGGTCTGAGCTCGGCGCGCCCCGAGGGTAAGGGCGGCTACGTTATTTTCATTCTTTGTCTTTCGCTTTTACTGCCACTGGCCTGACACTTAACAAAATTTTTGATTTCAGATATTCCCCGCATGCCGACCAGCAACACGTCGCTTTTTTCCCGCCTGAGGAGGCGGGAGGCCGAGGCCGGGGGGGCTAATCCCCAGCCTCGGAGGAGGGCGAGGACGGACGGCGCTTCCTCGTCGGCCGGGATGAGTGGCCCCGAGGCGGGGGCCCCTGCGGCCGACCCGAGGCGGGAGCGGGTGGTCAGTGGTGCGAGCCCATCGGCCCCTCCTTGCCCTGCCCCCCTTGCCCAGCGGGGGGAATCATTCGTGGCCCGGCCGCAGCAGCCAGGACCCGGGCCTGCCCGAGGCCCCGAGGCGAGCGGCTCCGGGACCTCGGGTCCGATCGTGCCGAGCTCTTCCCGAGCTTTCCGAGAAGAGTCGGTTGAGCCAGACTCTTCCGTTCCTGAGGGGAGCTCGGCCCTTCAGGACGCCGAGGTCGCACGCTCCATGTTGCGGCGTGCAGTGCTCCCAGCGGACCGGGCCGCGTTCCGGGGGATTTCGCTGGAGGAGGTCGCCGGCAGTGCTTACTGCAGCACCGCCCGGGTAAGTTCCCTTCTTAATTTTCCTGAGTTATTAGCGTGCATACGTGCCTTTCAACTCACAATACCCTCGCTTCTTCTTTTTTTTTTTTTTTTCAGCATATTCTCGAGCTCGACACCATGGCGTTCCTCGCCCACGGGTATCGAGAAGAAGTTCGGCAGCTCGGCCAGCAGCTGGAGCCGGCCAAGAAAAGAATCGCCGAGCTAGAAGCGGTGTCGGCCGCGGCCGAGGCTCGGTGGGCGGCCACCGAGGCCGAGCGCCTTGCCGTGGTGGGGGCGCTTGAGGAGGAGAAGGCGGCTCACGCCATGACCAAGGCAACCATGCGCGGCACGGAGGCGCGCTTGGGGGAGGTCCAGGCCAGGGTCGCGGCCCTCGAGTATGAGGAGAGGGCCCTTCGCCTCCGAATCGAGCAACTTGAGGCCCGGGAGAGGAGGGCTCTCGAACGAGCCGAGCACGCCGTGGAGCTCTTCAAAGAGTCGCAAGAGTTCCGCGACATGTTGGAGGAGGAGACGGTCGACGGTTTCCTTCGAGGCTTCGAGAACTTCCGAAAGCAGGTGCGCCTGTACTGCCCTCAGTATGACTTCTCGACGGTCCGTCCGAGGGAGGACCGGGGCTGGGGGTCCGAAGTGCGAGCCCTTCCCACCATCCTGACATCCGAGGCGGGAATATATGAGCAAGACCCCGCCGAGCCTTCGACGAGGGTAGCCGAGGCGGACGGTGTCATGGAGGTGGCTCTGGCGGCCGAGACGGACGCTGTCCCGGAGGTGGTGCCCGAAGCTCCTGCTCCCGACCCCGAGCCTGTTCCGGAGGAAGGTCTTGAGGTCATCAATGTGCCGGACGACCCCCCGGATGTGGCTCCCGCCGCTTAGGACTTAGCGTATTTTTCTTTCTTTTTCATTGTATCCGAGGTCGGCCCTTGAGCGGCCGACTTCCAATTTTGTAATTGGCCTTCCGGCCCTTTGTTAATGAAAAAGTATTTTTGCCATTCCGTGTTCATCTTTCCCTCTGTTGTCGTGACCGAGGCCAGGGCCTTAGCGAACAGCCTCGATGGCCTAGCTTTGCATTTTAATTTCCGGGCTGCTTAACGAAGTTGCCCTTCTTCCCGGGCTACGTCTTAGCCTTCTCGGGTTCCAGTCATCCCGACGAAGAGGAGCTCCGAGTCTTGAGTTTTTTAGAAAATTTCCCTAAGTCCTATAGCTCGGATTTGGGAGACGTGGAGGTCATCGTGTTTAGCCTTTAGGGAAGTCCCAAGGTGTCGAGGTCGGGCCTTAGCCCTTTAACTAAGACCGGACTAGGTCTGTATGTGCCGCTAATCGGGGAGTTTAGTCGGGTCTCCGAACTTAACTCCAAACTCCTCAGAGGGAGCGCGGGCCAATAGGCAGGTTATTACCGAAGGTTTTCGTAGTTATTGTTCTCGGACTCTGCCGAGGCTTCGGTGAGCAAGGCTGGGGTTTCCAGAGATTGCCTTGGTACCCGTGTTTGGCTGGCGCATTCGTGGCCGGGACCACTTTTTAGCCGGACGTAGGAGTTTACGTCGAAGAGCCAAGTCGGGCACTAATTTATGAAATCCTCTGTACCAGTTTCGGAGACTTGACGAACGGTGCATGCATAATGTAATTAGGAGGTCGATCCTAAGCCGACCCGTTAGAGAGGCCCGACTTTGGGGCGAGATAAGGCTTCAACATTAAGATTCCGTTCAGCAATATGTAAATAAAATTTGACAAGGAGGGCGTCCAGTTGAATGTACCTCTTTCATTCTCAGAGTTATGCTTCGCATGGTGGAGTAGGCTGCTTCCCTTCCTCGTCGACCTGCGGAGTCATTTTTGACTTTAAGGGGGCTCGGGCTTCTCACGGACCCGACAGCACCCGCCGAGGTTGAGAGGGCTTGGGGAGGCTTTATTGATTTGTAGCTCTTTGCGAGGTCGAGGGAGTTTGAGACCCTGTGGTCGGACCTCGGGGCACCTCAACTTTGGCCGAGGGGTCTTGTGTCAGGTCGGCGGGTCCGCGGACGCTTTGCTGACCTGTGGTACCTCCCGAAGTCGAGGGAGTCTGATTCTCTACGGTCGACCCTCGGGGCATCCCGACCTCAGTCGAGGGATCATACGTCAGGTCGGCGGGTCTGGGCACGCTCTACCGACCTGCGATGCTTCCCGAGGTCGAGGGAGTCTGGTTCTCTACGGTCGATCCTCGGGGTATCCCGACCTTAGTCGAGGGGGCGCTACGGGGGACCGCGAAGGTACTACCCCGTTGTTGGTGATGAGCGCCATGGGGGGCCGCGAAGGTACTACCCCGTCTTCCCGAAGTGTCGAGGGGTCTGGGCACGCACTGTCGACACTCGGGGCATCTCGACCTTAGTCGAGGGATCGCTCGCTTCGGGGATCGGGGATCGTCGACCGCTCCTGGGGGTCCACTTCGTGGCGCCCCAGGTGGAGCCACCCTTTCCACCCCTCACGGCGCCTTCCCGAGGTCAAGGGAGTCTGGTTCTCTACGGTCGACCCTCGGAGCATCCCGACCTTGGTCGAGGAATCGTTCGTCAGGTCGAGGGGTCTGGGTACGCACTGTCGACCTGCGACGCTTCCCGAGGTCGAGGGAGTCTGGTTCTCTACGGTCGACCTTCGGGGCATCCCGACCTTAGTCGAGGAGGCGCTACGGGGGGCCGCGAAGGTACTACCCCGTTGTTGGTGATGAGCGCCACGGGGGGCCGCGAAGGTACTTCCCCGTCTTCCCGAAGTGTCGAGGGGTCTGGGTACGCGCTGTCGACACTCGGGGCATCTCGACCTTAGTCGAGGGATCGCTCGCTTCGGGGATCGGGGATCGTCGACCGCTCCTGGGGGTCCACTTCGTGGCGCCCCAGGTGGAGCCACCCTTTACACCCCTCACGGCGCCTTCCCGAGGTCAAGGGAGTCTGGTTCTCAGCGGTCGACCCTCGGGGCATCCCGACCTTAGTTGAGGAGGCGCTACGGGGGGCCGCGAAGGTACTACCCCGTTGTTGGTGATGAGCGCCACGGGGGGCCGCGAAGGTACTACCCCGTCTTCCCGAAGTGTCGAGGGGTCTGGGCACGCACTGTCGACACTCGGGGCATCTCGGCCTTAGTCGAGGAATCCTGCTCCATTCCACGTTTCGTCGTCTTGCGATTCTTCCCGAGGTCGAGGGAGTTTGGGACTCTACGGTCGAGCCTCGAGGCATCCCGATTTTGGCCGGGGAATCTGAGGATCACAGACGACCCAATATTAAAAGAGGATTACAGTTATCAAGGTGAGAGAAATTTTTGCAGAAAAAGGAGCTGAGTCCATTGTCCTGATTGTTTTGAACCCCTTAGGGTTTCATTGGTAATACATCCGTAGATTCTCGGAGTTCCAGCTTCGTGGGATCAGAGTCCCCTCCAGGGACTTCAATTTGTACGCCCCTGGTCGTTGTACCCGGGCGATTTGATACGGCCCTTCCCAATTTGGGGCGAGCTTTCCTTGCTCGGTCGGTTGAGAAGCCTCGACTCTCCTGAGGACGAGGTCCCCTACTTTGAAGAGCTTGGGCTTGACTCTGGAGTTGTAGTATTGGGCCGTTCGCTGTTGGTATCTCGCCATGCGAACCCGGGCGACCTCTCTCGTTTCTTCGACAAGGTCCAAGTTGCTCCTTAGCTGGGAAGAATTGGTGTCGGGGTCGTAATGCTCCATTCTGGGAGAAGGCAGGCCGATCTCCAGCGGGATGACGGCCTCAGTGCCGTATGCTAGGTTGAAGGGGGTCTCTCCCGTGGGTAGTCGGAACGTGGTCCGGTACGCCCAAAGGACATTGTACAAGTCCTCGACCCACTGTCCTTTGGACCGATCAAGCCTAGCTTTAAGTCCCTGCAAAATAGTTCGGTTAGTTACCTCGGTTTCCCCGTTTGTCTGGGGATGGGCAACCGAGGTGAAGCGATGATCAATGCCGAGTCCAGAGCAAAACTCCCTGAAATGAATATTGTCAAATTGTCGACCATTATCAGATATAAGGATACGGGGTAGTCCGAATCGGCAGATTATAGACTTCCATACGAAATCCCGCATCCTTTGCTCGGTGATCCGGGCGACAGGTTCGGCCTCGACCCATTTGGTGAAATAGTCGATGGAGACGACCAGGAACTTTCTCTGTCCGGTGGCGAGGGGAAAGGGCCCCAGGATGTCGATCCCCCATTGGGCAAACGGCCAGGGGGCGATGATGGAGGTCAGCAGAGCTGAAGGTCGGCGCTGGATATTGGCGTTTCACTGGCACCGATCGCACTTGCGGACGAAATCTGTTGCGTCTTTTTGGAGTGTGGGCCAGTAATATCCCTGCCGCAGGATCTTATGGGCCAAGGCCCGGCCCCCCAGGTGATTTCCGCAGATCCCTTCATGGACCTCTCGGAGAGCATAGTCCGCCTCGGAGGGGCGGAGGCATCTGAGAAGGGGGGAAGTAAATGATCGTCGATAGAGCCTGTTCTCGTATAGGACATATCGGGGGGCCTGGCGCTTGATTCGGCGAGCCTCCATCTCGTCATGAGGTAGGGTTCCGTCCTGAAGGTAGCAGACGAGCCCGTCGATCCAGCTTGGCTCGGAGCCGATGCACATGGTAGGCTCGGGTTCCTCCGTGCTGGGGGTCTGAAGATACTCGAGCGCGGTTCCCTTAGGAAGCTCGCTCATGCGGGAGCTTGCCAGCTTGGATAGCTGGTCTGCCCTGAGGTTTTCCGTTCTGGGAATGTACTGAATGTTGAAAGAATTCAGGGCAGATATGAGTTCCCGCACCTTTTGGAGATACTTTTGCATGGATGGCTCTTTAGCTTCAAAATCTCCTTGGACCTGGTTCACCACCAGCTGGGAGTCGCTGAATGCCGTCAAGTCTCCCACGTTTAGTTCTTTCGCCAGTTTGAGCCCGGCGATCAGGGCCTCATACTCGGCCTCATTGTTCGAGGCCGGGAACTCGAGGCGCAGGGCTTGCTCAGCCACCACTCCGTCTGGACTAGTGAGGATAAGTCCGGCCCCGTTACCCCCCGAGGTCGAAGACCCGTCCGAGTGCAGGACCCATGGCTGCCTCGGGGCCTCCTCCGCGGGTCCAGATGGCAGGTCGGGGTCGTCCGGAAGGGTGCACTCCACGATGAAGTCGGCGAGTATCTGAGCTTTGATAGCCGGCCTGGGCCGATATTCGAGGTCGAATTCCCCGAGCTCGACCGCCCATTTGGCGATCCTCCCCGCACGATCCGACCTCTGCAATATTTGCTTCATGGGCTGGTCAGTCAATATAACTATCGTGTGGGCTTGGAAGTAAGGCCTGAGTCTCCGAGCCGAGATGATGAGAGCGAAGATGGTCTTCTCAAGTTTAGAATATCGGGTCTCGGCATCCCTGAGAACCCGGCTGGTGTAATAGACCGGCTTTTGGAGCTTGTCCTCTTCCCGGACGAGAACTGAGCTCACTGCGGCTGGGGAGACGGCCAGATATAGTAAAGGACCTCGCCTTTCCGGGGCTTGGTGAGCAGCGGGGGAGAAGCCAGAAGGCTCCGAAGATCTTCAAAGGCCTGCTGGCATTCTTCTGTCCACCGGAAGTCTTTCGGCCGTTTGAGGCTCTTGAAGAAGGGGAGGCAACGCTCGGCTGACCGAGAGACGAACCTTCCCAGGGCGGCTACCCGCCCCGCGAGCCGCTGCACCTCCTTAACTGTCTTTGGAGGCGACATCTCTTGCAGTGCCCGGATTTTCTCCGGGTTGGCCTCAATTCCGCGCTGGGTCACTATGAAACCCAGGAACTTGCCCGAGGTGACCCCGAACGCGCACTTCGCCGGATTGAGTTTCATTTGATATTTTCTGAGCTTGGCGAACGTCTCGTCGAGATCGGCTATGTGGTGTTCCGCCGCTCGGCTCTTCACCAACATGTCGTCCACGTAGACTTCCATGTTTCGGCCGATCTGGTCTTTAAAAATCTGGCTGACCAGCCTCTGATAGGTGGCCCCAGCGTTTTTCAGGCCAAAGGGCATCACCTTATAGCAGTAGGTGCCCTTGTCGGTGATGAAGGCCGTCTTCTCCTCGTCTTCTGGCGCCATTCGGATTTGATTGTATCCTGAAAAGGCGTCCATAAAAGTTAGCAGTTGGTGTCCCGAGGTGGAGTCGACGAGCTGGTCGATGCTCGGGAGGGGGAAACTGTCTTTTGGGCAGGCCTTGTTCAGGTCGGTGTAGTCCACACACATACGCCATTTTCCGTTGGCCTTCTTTACGAGGACTATGTTGGCGAGCCAGTCCGGGTAGGAGACCTCCCGGATGAAGCCGGCTCCGAGGAGTTTGTCCACCTCCTCGGCCGCAGCTCGTTGTCGCTCGGGGGCGGAGCCTCTTTTCTTCTGCTTTATAGGCCTGCTGGTTGGTTTCACCTGAAGTCGGTGGACCATGACCTCAGGGTCAATTCCTGGCACGTCCGCGGGCGACCAGGCGAAGACGTCGGCATTATCCCGCAGGAAGCTGACGAGGCGATCCCTCTCATGGGCGCCGAGGCCGGAGCCGACCTGCACGGTTAGCTTGGGAAAATTTTCTCATAGTGGGATTTGAATAAGGAGCTCACCGGGCTCTACTTGCTTCTTCCAGGGGGTGTCCCTTGCATCGAGGGTTTCTATGGGGAGTGAGGGGCGCGTCGGGCGGTCTGGCGCCTCAGCTGGTTGTTTCACTGTGTGGGCCGCCATGTAGCATTGCTTGGCGACCAGTTGGTCTCCGCGGACCTCGCCTACTCCTTGGCCGGTGGGGAACCGCATGAGTAAATGGCGGGTTGAAACCACGGCTCGAAGGGTGTTTAACCCTGGGCGCCCAAGGATGGCGTTGTAGACCGAGGGCAGACGGACCACCAAGAAGTCCATCCTCACAGTGCTCTCCCGGGGGGCGAGGCCAACTGTGACAAGGAAGCTAGCCTCACCTTCAACCGAGACCGCATCTCCGGTAAACCCGACTAGCGGGGCATTGATTCTCCGGAGATGTCTTCCTGTCAACCCCATTTTTTGGTAGGCATGGTAGTACAAAATGTTGGCTGAACTTCCATTGTCAACTAGGACACGCTTTACATCAAACCTATTTACAATCATGGAGATGACCACAGCGTCATCGTGAGGGGTCTCGACCCCTTCTAAGTCCTCGTCCGAGAACGAGATGACTTCATCAGTACGTGGGCGCTTCGGGGGTGTTCCCTGGGCGGCCGTTCCTGCCGAGGCCCGCCCGATCATGTTGATGGTGCCGGCGATGGGCCTGTTGTCGCCTGGATTTTCGGTTGGTGCGACATTCTCCGCCGGCCTTCTTTCCTCAGGTCGATTCCCCACGAACCGGTTGAGTACTCCCCGTCGGATGAGCGCTTCTATCTCGTCCCGGAGTTGGAAGCAGTCCTCCGTGTCGTGCCCACGGTCTCGGTGGAAGCGGCAATACTTCCTGGTATTTCGGGGAAATCCCGTGTCTCGCATAGGAGGCGGGGGTCGGAAGAAGTCCCGACCCTCAATTTCCATCAGGATCTCGGCCCGGGGAGCATTGACGGGTGTATAGTTCTCGTACCTCGCCTGGTACGTCCGGGGCCGTGGTTGAGACCTCGGACGAGGAGGTGTCCTCTGCTGAGGTCGCCCCTGCTGACGGGGCGGACTCCTCAGTCTGGGGAGATTTTTCTCTCTGCGGGGAGACCGGCTCCTTTGTCGGCCGCGCTCCTCGCGGCGCTTCTTCTGCTTCTTAGAGGCGGGCTCGATTGCTCCCCGCCTGGAGGCGACTGCCTCCTCGGCCTTGGCATACTTCCGGGCTCGGGCCAGCATTTCGGTGAAGTCGGCCGGGAAGCTCTTCTCGATGGAGAAGAGGAATCGGTAGGAGCGAACCCCAGTTTTCAGAGCCGACATGGCTATCGACTGGTCTAGCTCGCGGACCTCCCATGTGGCGGCGGTAAAGCGGTCCAGGTACTCTTTGAGGGACTCCCCCTCCTTCTGCTTGATGTCCAGGAGGGAGTCTGATGTCCGTCGCTGGCGCCGGCTGGCAGCAAAGTTGGTGGCGAACTGCCTGCCGAGCTGCTCAAAGGAGGACACCGTGTTCGGCTTCAGTCCAGAAAACCAAAGCCGAGCGGTCCCTCGGAGGGTCGCTGGAAAGGCTTTGCAGAGTATGGCCTCCGAGGACCCTTGTAGGGCCATGAGGGCCCGATAACTCTCCAAGTGGTCGAGGGGGTCGGTGATTCCGCTGTAGGGCTCCACCTGAGGCATTTTGAATCTCACGGGAACCGGCTCGTCCTCGATCTGGCGGGAGAAGGGGGACTTGGCAGTGAACTCAAAGTCCCCTTCCTGTCTTGCCTTCTTGCCGTGGAGTGCCGCAATCTGGCGCTCCAGATGCTCAACTTTTCGGTCGAGCTCCCCCACCCGTGGGATTGTCGTTGTGGTTTGCGCCGGCCCTTGGCGGTCCGGGGCTGACTCCGCCTCGGAAAGTTGGGGTCTCCGATCGAAACCTTCTCTCGGTAACTCCCTACGGGGAGTAGCCCGTTCTCCGTTGTTGGCTCTGGAGGAGCCATGCAGATTTTGACTGGGGAGAACCGGGCCGTTGGGGAGACACTCTGGCGGGGCCTGGGCCTGCGGGGGAAGCGCCGATGAAGCTTCCACGCGCCGTAGGCCCTGCACGGCGGCGGCCAGGGCCTGGACTTGCTGTACCAGGGCATTGAACTGTTCCAGCTGGACCTGAGGACCTGGGTCAGCTGGAGTTGGGAAATTCTGGACGGAGTGTCCAGGACTTTGCGGGGGACGCCGGGAGACGTTAGAGGCTCCCTTACTTCTCAACTTCATGACTGCTACTCAGTCCCTTCCTCTAGCGCCAACTGTTGCTGGAAATTGGACCCGGGGGCAATCTTCGGTCGAGGAGAGGGAGCGGGAGGTGGTTACTCACGGCGGGGCGGTGGTTCGTCGACGGGCGGCGTCCTCCGTCTGGGGCGATCGGCGAGAAGGAGCGGCTGATTCCCGCGGCTGGGCGACGATCCGACAGTGGGCGGCGTCCTCCGTCTGGGTGCCTGCACACGAGCCGGTGGCCGGGTCTCCCGGCGCCGGCCCTCCGACGCTCAAGTCAGGGAGGGGGCAAATCGTGTAGAGTAGAGGTAAACGGTGCGTCTCCTCAGTATCGATTTTCCAACCCCCTTTTATAGACCGGGGGTCGGTTTACCTGCGATGTAACGGGGCGAAGCCGTAGTACGGCTCGGCATGTCGTTCAGGTCGGCGCTTGGTCAGGCGAATAATTGCACTGATGTCGGCGATGAGGGCGTTGTACAACCCGAACTAGCACGCTACCAGGCGAATTTATTGCATCAGTGTCGGAGGTATGGCCGAGATCAGAGACTTATCACAGTTGACTAGACTCTGCTGGGCTTATTTGCCGTGGAGAGCTGGGAGTCCGTAGATGACAGGAGTCACGTGCATTAATTGTTGAGTGAGCCGGAGATCCACATTTATTGTGGAGTAAGCTGGAGATCCATATTTATTGTGGAGTGTGCCGGAGGATCACAGCGGTCATGCGCAATAAATGCCGGAGGGGCGTCATAGTACGGTCTCTGGCCGGACCTCGGAGACGTATAGCCGTAATAGGTGGCTGACAAAAGTAGGCCTCGGGCATTGGGGTTTCTCTTAGGTCGGAGGTTCCGAGTTCGGGTGCCGACTTCGGCCTTCCAGGGTCGACGATTGTGCGGCTTCTTTGGGGCATTCGTGTCATTTGGGGGAAAAACCTTATTCCCCCAACAGTTATAAAGGGGGAAATTGCAGGCAAAAATTGTAGTATAATAGAGAGACAATATGGCTTCATGTAAAATAAGTTAATGCAGGAGAAATCGATTATATATTTTATTTTACCAACTGATCAATTTAGGAAAAATCATCAAATGAATGCTGGAGGTCTAATTATTGTGGTGCAAGCATGTATTGACTCGTGATATTATAGAGCATTGTTCGTATTTAATAGTGGTCCAGCTAGGAATTAACATCCAACAGTGCAGATCCAGCTTTAGACTACCAGTGGCCCCAGCATTTCATATATATTGCAAGGAATTAGAGTGAGAAGTTCAGCAAAATAGTCTATTTAATGACTTTGTACTTGATGTCATACATAAGGCCAATTCTATGTATCTTATGGATGTAAAAATATCTTATTGTCTTGGAGGCCAAAACTTTTATGTTGAAAACTTATGATCAAAATGTACCTTTTGTTCTATTAGAAAAAAAAAAGAGAGAGAGATCAAAAGGCTTAACATAATTAGCTATCTATTTTCATATAAACTGATCTAGATCAAAAGGTGGTACAATATATGGCATCTGATTTGTTTGACTTTGGACAATCTTTGCAGCACGTAACGATATTATTGCATCAACAAACATCATAAGGCTTATGCATGGCAAGATTTGCTAGTCATGTTGTTGGAGTTTTAATTAAAAAAAGGTTTAAACTTTTTTTATTTCTTAAACTTTAGTTGTTTTAAATATCTTTTTGTGAGACGGCTCTTTTAGAAGAGTTGTGACTCTTCGAAAGAGAATGTTTGTTTTTTAAAGGATATGGTATTTCTGAAATGTTACGTATTTTCGAAATTATCGCATCTCTAGCTTGGGTATTCCGAATAGAGTCTATAAATAAACTTCTCTAGGATTAACTCAAAAACAATCCAATATCTCTCTTTCTCACTAGTACTCTATCGACCGAGGGGTTATTCTACAGGTAGAGTTTTTGCACCCTTCAACTCTGCTTTCTATCTTTTTTATTTTTTAGACATCTAAATGAGTCGGTTGGGTCAAGTCTCAACATTGATCATGCTTGCTAGAGAAGGATCGGGTTGAGTCGGGTTGTTGTACCTTGAGAACGAGATCGCTGCAAAGCTGCATGTAGGAGACGAATCACGTTCTTAGGGCAGTGTGTATCTTATGCCCTGATTCAGGCAAGCTCTTTTCAATGTTCTAATTTTATTCTAATAGATTATTTTTTATATACAATTATAAAATTACGATATAGTAATTTTTAAGCAATATATTTCCAACAGTGTAAGAACCTGATCTTGATTACACTAAAAATTGCTATTTGATCATCTATCGAATTTTATTCAATTGCATAAGGCTAAATTTGGTTTTAATTGTATAGAATTAGAAAGCTATAAAAGTTTTTTATTATCAAAAATCAGTCCTTTTAGAAAGTCATATTGCTTTGAAAATTGTGCAAATATATTTTTTGCAACTTTAAAACCATACAAAAATTTTCTGCAGATTTAAAATATTTGCAGAATTTTTCTACAACTTTAAAATCTGTGTAGAAATTTTTTGAGATTAAAAATATATGTAGAATATTACTGCAACTTTAAAATTCATGCAAATTTCTACAGCTTTAAATCTATGTAATCTATTTTCTGCAATCTTTGATTTTTGTGCAGAATTTTTTGTATCTTTAAAATTTGTGCAGAAAACTCCATATTTAAAAGCTATGCAGAAATTACTGTTGCTTTAAGAACTATGCATATTATTAGCTTTTCTCAAAATATATACTATTGCTTTGAAATGTGCTTAAATTACAAAATTACATTACTTGTTATATTTCTTAGTGTGGTTATTTAATTTTAATGATATTATTGCTCTTTATTGTATTTATTTTAAAACCTAGAATCTAACTTAAAATCTGACGAATCAAAAGAGTACTAACAAAAAGATGAACCGGCATATCTATATTTGTCATAAATTTGTTAAACAACTCAAAAAGAGTAATGTCACTTTTTTTGAAATTTGTCAAATTTGAGAAAAATTTGGCAGATTGTTTAACTAAGGGTTTGTCTAGAAATGAAGTTCTAGAATCATCGAGGGGATGGGGCTTAAGCCCACTATTCGGTCACCTACAGTGGATACCCAACTCTATGATTGGAGATGCCATAAAGAAGATTCAATATGGTAGAAATAAAATTGATTGAGTTATCATGTGAGAGCATTTTTTTTAGTATATTTTTCTTCCATCTCTATGATGAGTAGTCTTATCAGTGGCAAAAGTATATATTGGAAATATTGAGTTATACTCTTAATGAGTCGAAGATAGAAAATCTGCAGCATATTAGGTTACAAATATCCTTGGAGAACTTACCTATGTGAGAAGTATTGTATAGGCCGCGACCAGGGATTTGGGCTAACTCTAATAAAATTCTCATAAAAAATCAAGGAACTAAGCACAAGGCCTTTAAATGATATTGACCGCATAAAGACCTAATTGATCTATACTGTGTGTGTGATAAATAAAAGTCTGAATCAAATGGTCTAGTTCGAGATCTAATCCACTATAGTTCCTTTTTTTTTGGTAAAAGCGGCTGCTCATTTCATATAACTCTAACGTGAGTACAATCTGCTAAATCGCGGGAAAGTAAAAGATGCAAATAAGGATGAACGTCATAGTCAGACATCCAAGTAAAATCTCCGGAATGCCGGGCAACATAAGAAGCAATCCAGTCTGCAGCCCTGTTCGCCTCTCTAAATACATGTCCTATCTGAACATCACCCATCAACCGCACCATCGTACGGACCTTCCGAATGAGGGGATGACCATCCCCAAACCGATCCGCCCCTCGGAGCCAGTTGATAACCACAGATGAATCTCCCTCAAGGCAGACCTGCTCCACAACACTATAGTTCCTTCAAAAAATATTATCAACACTAAGTGAGGTTCATGTCTATGGGTTACCTCACCCATTGCACTGTATAAGTTGTCCAGATATTCTACCTTATAATTTTTAAAAAATTAAATCTTTTGTGGAGGATTGTTGGAGTTTTAATTAAAAAAAGATTTAAATTTTCTTATCTCTTAAATTTTAGTTATTTAAAATGCTTTAAAATATTTTTTGTGATTCATCTCTTTCAAAAGAGTTGGGACTCTTCAAACGAGAATATTAGTTTTCTAAAAAATGCAGTGTTTCTAAAACATTACGTATCTTTGAAACCATCGTATCTCTTCGGTATTCAAACTTAGGACCTCTGCTCTGATACAATGTTGAAATTACCACTTGTCTCAAAAGCTTAAGCTAAGAGGATAAGGTAGATTTATTTATATATTTTATATTTTCTTATAGAGTCTATAAATAGATTCCTTCATGATTAATTCAAAAACAATCTGATCACTCTCTTTCTCACTTGCACTCTATTTTTTGAGAGTTTCTTCTATAAACAGAGAGCTTTTCCACTTTCATTTTTTTTGCTTTCTATCTTTTTAATTTTTTGAGCATTTGAAGGAGTTGCTCGGGCCAAGCCCCACAGCAATGTACTCGTTAGAAGGAGATCGGGTTGAGCTGCGTTGTACTTTGGAGACGAAATCGCCGCAAACCTGCACGTAGAAGGTGAATTACGTTTTTAGGGTAGTGCATATCACACGTCTCAATTCAGATAAGCTCTTTTCAATTTTTTAATTTTATTTTAGTAGATTATTCTTTTATAATACTATTATAAAATAACAATATAGCAATTTATAGATAATACATTTCTAACACATGTATCCATGTTCTTTAGGTGAACTCCTTTGCCTCTCCAAAGGGATATATCAATCAAACCATTTGAAGAAACGGATCCATGGGTTAGCTGTTGGGACATCAACTTTTCGGTTTTCAATAGCTTATATATAGCACATACTAAGTTCACAATATTTTCAGAAAAATCATGATGCAAAATGGCAAAGAATATTTTTAAACTTTACCTCCAACATGAAGATGATGGTTCTAAAGAGGGACACACTTGAGGATAATGAAGAGGATGTCTCGTGGAGCAGAACATGCGCAACCTCATTTTCATTAGTTGAAGCATTTATGGAGAAGATGACACGTACTTGCTTTGGATGTAGATTTCTTTGTAGTTCGCTCTCAACGCGGTAATCCTATATTGCTCCATTTTTTTATTTGGGGTTTATCCTCGTGATGTTAACCTGTACTTGATGATGTTGACCTGTAGATGTTCGATGGGATCGACTATTTCGAAGAAATCTAACTAAATTAGATAGAAAGAAGTAAGATAGAATAAAATATAGAGTTTTTTTTTTTTATACAAAACCCTCCTAAACATTAAAATTTATATAAATATCCTTCTAAAATTAATATTTATATATATATATATATATCCTTATAAAATATTTGTTTTGCATGTGTACCTTTTATTTTTTTTTATATATGCGCCCATACCATCTAATACAGTCAAAAAATTAGTGGTTTAAAATTAAAATAACTGAAATATACTTAGTGAGTAGATATGCAAAAGGAAACATTTATAAAGGTATATATGTAAATAATACTTTATGAAGATATTCAGCCTATTTTAACATTCGGATTTGTCTAGGATAGCCTTCTGCCATATGGTCGTAGAGATTGTTAATAAATCTGAAGAGATCAAAATCCTTCAATAATTTTGTTTGAGGATGATTGATATTGTTCTTCCACCCATGAGCATAACAGTAGCAAGAAAACTTGATCATTACAACCTATGATGCGTCTTTAAGAGATTATAATCCTTTTCTATATTCTAACGTATGCCCTCGTATATACATATATAACAATAAATATTATAAGCTATGTTTTGACGAAATAAGACATACAAGTTGTTATAAATAAAGAGGAATAAGATAGAATAATCTAGAAAGAACTTCCATAACTCTTTTGTTATCTAATTGTCTAATCAATTTTTTAAAAAAAATATTTTTATAGAAAATATCAAGGAACAAGCACTAAACAAATCCGAGTGTTAAAACAAGCAGAAATAAAAAAAATTAAAATTTTTTGCATGTAAACCCTCTTAAATATATAAAATTACATAAATATCCTCGCAAAGTATTATTTGCATATATACCTTTATAATATTTTTTTTTTGCATATCTATCCATTAAGGATATTTCAGTCATTTTTAATTTTAAATCGCTAATTTTTTGACAACATTAGATGGCATGGGCACATATGCAAAAAATAAAAAATAAAAACTAAATACGCAAAATAAATATTTTATAAAAGTATAAATATAAATATCAATTTTAGGAGGATATTCATACAAATTTTAATATTTAAAAAGATATCCACGCAAAAAAATCCTAAAATATAAATATGCTACAATAAAATAGTTAATTATTAATAAAATAATTTACTACAATATATGATTGATCATAAATAAGCATCATAAAGCAACCAAGAAAAACAAGTTAACACAGGACATTGTTGGAGTAGTAATTTTGTCGGCAAAATACTATCTCATTGCTATTTGATGCTCTCGATTTCATCTTTTTTTTTTTATCACTATAGTACGATCTTTTGGTAATTTTATTAACAATTTAAGATATTTTTCAGTAAAATATTATTATCCATTAATTTTAATAAGCACATACTTATCATGGATTAGTTACTAAATATATATATATATATATATATATATATATATATATATATATACACAAGGAATTAAAAGAATATCAGCAATGTTTTACCAATGAATTAATTTCGTCATGAGTGATTTTTTAATGAAATGGTGGTGACACCATCAATGCAATAGTACACACATAAATGCTGAGCCTGTTAATGACAGGCATTATTCGATGCGTATGCAGCTTTCCTGGGGTAGAGCAACCTGACACGGACAGGAGATGACTGTCTGCTACAGTTGTGAAGATGGCCTGATGATGGATGGATGTTCCACTGTTCATTCAGCCCACCGGGCAATGCATCTAGGTCATCCAATTTTGAAAATAAGCAGCAATCTCTTTTTCTCGCTCATCACAGAGCATCACTAGTAATGTTCTTCACCAAAGAAGATCCGCACAGGAAGAAACTTACAATCTAAATATTGAGAACCTTAGCTACATAAATCTAAACGGACAAAACTCAGAATCCTCAATCCCTCACAAGAATGAGAATGAAACAAGTGTTGAAGAGAATAGCTCACAATATGTTCATAATACCTGAACACAGTCACAACAAAATAAACTGGAAAAAGTATAGTCAAGACCCATATGCTCCGACTGAAGCATTGGACCAGCATCAAATTAGATTGTTCATCCAGGATTCAAACAATACACGACTGCTGACAGTTGTTGCACAAACACCGAGGCAATAAGATTACTGGTCTAAACAACTGTAACAAAGATCACCATATTGGTCAATATTTGGATGGAGATGAAGCTTGAGTTTAAATCACGGCATCCGGTAAAAGACATGGTTGCATCGCTCAGCCCAGAGAAGGATCAATTGTAGCTTGCAGTGACAGTGGATTGACCCTCAATAGCATTATTCAAAAATGAGTGAAACAATATGCAATTGAGGATATGATCATAAGAGAATGCAAAGCAAAATAAGAACTGTCAAAAGTTTGAATCTCACCATTGTCCTTGCAGAATGTCAGATTACAAACATTAGCCTGACAAAAACACGTTAGGACCATGAGATCAAAGCCACGATCGCAGAAGACTTGACATGTGGCCGCCAGCCACCAAAAAATGGAGCTCATCAGCATTTGAGAGCATTGGCATTGTCGCCTCCAGGCTCCAGCATTGGTATGACCACATGTCTGCAACAAGCCAACAATAAATCCTCAATTTTCTGTAGAAACAAATAGCTGTTTTTTCCAACTCAAGCTCAGAATACCCAACCGGGACAGAATCTCCAAAACTAAAATATCCAACAATCCTCTTGACTGCTTTAAACAATTAAGTTGCCAGTTCCAACATTGCAAAGTTCACCATCAAGGTGAAAAAGTCAGAATGATCCCTATTTTTCACATCAAAAGCATTCAGGATTTAAACCTCATATCCGTCCTTACAGAATCTACAACTGGAATGCTTGCATATAAACTAAACAGTTTGACTGGAACTGTCACTTGTCATTCCCCTTTCTGCCTTATCGTCTGATTTAACCATTGAATTCTCTGCTATCTGGAACCGAGACATTGGTCTGGCTAATGATTCCACCATCTGTATTGGCAACCATGCAGTCTGCTGAACTAACTGTTGTCTGATTAGAAAAATCATGAAGTATCTTTTCTTCAGAGCACAGTGCACTAGAAGCAACCACTTGATTGCTTGAATCACCACCAAGCTGCTCAGCAGACCTAGGATCAGCATTTCCAGACTCAACAGGAAGAACAGCTTGTCTTGAAATATTGGAACATCCAACCAGGCCACAATCCATCACTTGATCAGCTGAATCCACCACCATATTATCCAAGCCATCTGAATATGAAACGGTCATCCCATTGCCAAAACCACCGGTTATCTGAACAGCCGAGTCAGAGGATGCAGATGGATCCACGGTTTGTTGAGATATATTAGATTGTATAACTGGTGCAGAAGCAACCTGACTATCTGAATAGACAACTGTTGTTTCCTGCATGCCACCTATTTGATCTTGAACTGGAGCAGGTGCATTAATCATATTGCCAACCATCTTTTTTTCTTCATTAAGAAGTCCAGCAACACCACCCGATAATTCCACATTCTTGTCAACAACAGAAATCTGCTCTTCACCAACATTGAGACCCTCTTCAATAACAATTGCACTTTGGGCAGCTTGACCTTCAAAAGCATCTTCTTTCTCAGATAAAACTTCTGCATATAACTGGCTACTTGGTATTGGAGGTATAGGTGCTTCACACGAAGAGCTGGTTTCAGTATGATCTGCATTTGGCACATCAATCTGATTCAATCCTGAAGCTGGCCTATAAACATCAACCAACTGAACTATATCCACATGATGGTTCTTTTCTGCCAAGTCTTCACCCAGGGTATTATTTTTTGCTGCAGCTTCTTCCTCAAGGGCACGATTCCTTGCTGCAATTTCTTCCTCAAGTGCACGATTCTTTGCAGCAATTTCTTCCTGCAACCGTAATTGTACTTTGTGCTCTTCCACTAGCCTTTGAATTCCATCCTGCTCAGCTAAGAGATCCCCATAACGTTGTTGGAGGCTCTGCTCAAATGCTTTCTGTTTGTTGACTTCTTCAAATATGCTACTAACTCTGTATGAAGCTGCTAAGTGTTCTTGCTTTTGTAAAACTTGGAAGCATTCAAGTTCTGTAGCAGCGGTCTCCATTTGCTTATATGTGGCCTCTATCTGTGACCATAATTTTCCAGCCCTTGTCTGATCATTCAGATAAGAACCAAGTTAAAGGTCCATAAGATAAAGATAACAAAAATGCGAAAGAAAAAGCTTAAGCATGAACATGGCGGAAAAGGGCAACTAATCGGCAACAGGGTAATTTGACGACCACGAATCTGGTTCAAGAGCTATCTGTTCTTCGAACTTCAATATTCATAAACTTTCATTATCTGAGTGATATTTGTTGTAAAATTCAGATGGATTTTAACTTGAAAATTAAAGATGGCCAATACAGAAAACCAGGCAAAAGATACCCACAACAACTTGTACCTCAGAGGGGGGGGGGGGGGGGGGGGGGGGGGGGGGGGACAGGGAGAAAATGAAATAAGACATGAAACAACAAGTACAATCTTAACATACCTGATATCCCTGTGTGAGAAGCTTAACCTTCTGTTCAAGTCGTGTTGCCTTTTTTGCTTCATCATCCATTCTCTTCTTCATGATCTCAAACTCATGTTGTAAAGAAGTAAGTTTTTCACTGTTGCCAGCAACGCTAGCAAGACCATAACTATTACGAGCAGGGAAGTACATAAGATCTTCCTCACATGCATCACGTGCTTTGACAAAGTTATCAAGAGACTCATTGTCATGCCCCATTGCCACGCGAAGAAACTCAACCTCTTCCTTGATCAAAGAATCAGCCTGAAAAAGGAAATTAAGCTACATTAACATTTTTCCATGACAACAAGACTACCAAAATATATAATGTATGCACTGTAGTCAAAAAGTACGGGTAAGTGGTAACAAGACTATGAGCTATAATTTATTTTCCATTTATGTTTTGATGTGAGTACTAAACAAAAGGCAAATGAAAAGAACATGTGGAGATAGCATACGATACAAGGAAGGCAGAACTGTCCCAAAACGCCAAGTTCAAGGCATACCAAACCATACTACTAGAGGACCGGGACAGTTTCAGCAACGAAATAGAGAAACAGGTAAGGGAGGGGGAGAAGGAAAGAGGGAAAGAGAGAGAGAGAGGGCAGCGATGATCAACGGCCGTTGAAACATGGGGGAGGGAGTGGGGAGAGAGGACTTACGAAGCCCTCTCTCGTCCGTGCACCGGGACAAGGGCAAAACCCCTATTTTGAAAGGAAACAAGGGCTTCAGCCGTTTGTCTTTTTTTCTTGATTTTTTTAAGTGAAGTCGGCAACCACTGTTGACTTCACTTAATATTTTCCTTTTTTGAAATTTTTTAAGTGAAATCGGCCAACTTCACCTAAAAAAAAAAGAAAATAGAAAAAAGGGCTGAAGCCTTTGTTTCGAAAGGAAAGAGGTGCTCTGCCCTGTTGCCCCTATTCCGACGGACAAAGGTCCTCTCTCACCCCTCCCCTGGCCCTGTTACGGCATCCGTCGATCACCGCCGCCCTCTCCCTCTCTCCCTTCTTCCCTCTCTCCCTCTCTCTCTTCCTCTCTTTCCTTCTCCCTCTCCCCCTCCCACCATCTCTCTCTCTCTCTCTCTCTCTCTCTCTCTCTCTCTCTCAGCCACGGTCTCCTGCTCTCTCTCTCTCTCTCTCTCTCTCTTTCCTCTCTCTCTCCTTCCTCTCCCCTTGTTTGTGCTGGTTTCCCTGTCAGTTGGTGCTGAAACAGTACGGCGTATGGGCGTACCATACCGCTTGCCTACCGACACAAGTGCCAAGTCCGATATTGCGCACCCTGGTACGATATATTCAAAATGGACTGATTAAGGTGACGCAACCAAAAATAACAGGAAAGAAAAAAGATATTGCCAAACTACAACCAATGATTCTCGTAAATTTTGCTGCAATTGAAATTCTCAAATGAAAATTACAAATTCTTGAGCACACTCTTCAATTTGTAACATGCAATACTAGCTACCGCTATTGTAATGCCGAACACGTCATTTCAACTAAACAAATAAGAAGTTTACAAAACCAAATGATAATTTTAGTTGTTACGAATCCCGTGCTTTCAAACAGAAAACCAAATGCAATTGAACAGAAAAAACAAACATAAACAGTGAACATAACCATTTATACAAAACAAAAAAAGGAACATCCATTAGATATAATTATTTATGAGCATAACAAACGAACATTCTGCATTAGGTCGAGTCTTCCAGGCCATTAACTTTTCAGTCTCCAATGGCAGCCCAAGTAAATATGTTCTATGCAAGCTTTAAAGTTTCAGGTGAAGTTCTGGCCAAAACCAATCTAGAAACTTATTTCGAAATTTGCAGTTTCAGCCAGTTTCGGTGGTTTTGGCCAGTTTCGGGTGGGGTTTCAGCCAGTTTTAATAATTTAGCCAAAATTGACCAAAACTCTATTTTTTTTTATCCTTTTTTTGGTTTAATGTTTTCCAAAATTCATCATATAATTGAATCATACATTTATTCAAGGTTCTAATAGTTTGATCAAGGTTTAATTTCATAAAAACTTTGTTACTGGCGAGTAAGATGCAATCTTAATATATGCCTTTAATTCTGAACTAGTAAGCAACATTGTAAGGTGTAGTAAAATTAGATACAGTAGTGAAGTATGAGCTATCTCATTACTATCCTCATCTGCATCCATACTCCCATCCATGCCGTAATGATAATGATTTGCATGGGGCACCTTGTGATAGTCTATTATACTAAATAGGTTTATGTACTCAATTCCATACTCTTATATACTTGTCTTGTTAATATATTCGATTAAGTGATATTTGGTATTTTACTCATCAGATAAGTATGCCTATTAGATATATTTAATGCATTAAGCTTCAACACAGTTTAACTTCAGCTCAAAACTACTGATATTACATAAGTTATGTTCCAAGATAACCTCAATCACAATAAAATGATATTAAGTGGCCTGATTTTTTTTTCGATTTTTCAGACTTTTTGGACCAAAACTCTGAAACTCAGAGCAAAATTGCCAAAGCTGCCCAAACCAAAATTCTACCCAGGGAGCAAAAAAATGAAACCAAGTTTTAAAACTTTGGCCCTATGTCACTCAAATCCAACAGAAATCCAAATTCCTTACTCAATCGTTAGAAGAAATCAAGCATAACAACTTGAGGGAGCACCATGATTATACAATTTCTAGGTTCTGTTGAGTGCCGGTAAAAGCACAAATTGGTGGGAATTCAAATCCACAAGAACATGGATCAATTGGAGGATTAAACCATCCCAAATTGGAGCATGACTTAAAATAATAATGAGCCAGTTGTCATCAACGCAAATGACTAGATATGCGTAGATATAAGAAGTAACTGTGCAGGGATCAGACCCATATAAAAATCTCATTGAGTGCACACATATTTACATCAACGAGGCTCAGAACATCTCTGTTGACATAGACCTATTAAAAATAGATGTGAAGATCAAAGCCACAAAAATGTTGAATGGACAATAAATTCAGTTCTTTGAATCAATCTGGAAAATTCTTCCATCAAAAAAATTCTTACAGATAAGTGATCATAATCCTGTTCTAAGACAGAAAAAAGATGTGAAAAATAGATGAGCAGTTAGAACATCGAGAATGTAGATAACAGATCAATATCATATATTAATAAGGTAATGCTTCAAAGATGACATATTTTCATCAACGAGTTTACTGAAGATACCATCTGTGCTTTGTTGTAGATAGTAACATTGCTAGCATATAGTTGTATAATATCATTGGTTAATAACTTAATATAGCTGTGTTTTATATGAACAAACAATCAATTCTCACATGTTATGTGTGACTGTACTGGTCTATACTAGTAAATATTTGCATTTAAGGAGTTCTGACACAAGTTTCAGTATATCACAGGAATTGTTAATTAACCCACTTTCTACCGCTAATTGCAAGGTCTGCAAGACTTGGTTCATATATAACTGACCGCAATGTTGTAATGAATCATCATGAACTCCTTTTCAAGCATGTTTTATTGGCCCCACTCATCTAAGCACAATAACGACAACCAACTTCAAAAGATTTGTGAGAAATAAATGATCTAAGACCTTTCATATGTTCAGATACCATACGGAGTTGATTCTTTAAATTAACAAAGAATGTCCTAAAAAGACTCTTCAGGTGGCTAACTCAATGTCAAATGCCCTAAAACTCTTCCATTTATAATGGTTGTACGTTAAGACACCAACATGGTTAAATCAACAAGAAATGATCAAGGATAGGATTTTGTTGTGCCATAGCTTCTGCAAGCTTCCAGGCAGGTCAGATAATTCATTTCTACCCCTCAAATTAAAGGGCTTCTAAATTTTCTCATTAATTTCATCCTAAAATTACTTTTATTTGTAGAACACATAAATGCAAAATAGCTCAATCTGTGGTTATCTAAATTTCCAAAATTCTCATCAGAACTGAATTCTACAACCAACAAAATAATGAGAATAACGAGAAAAGGAGGATTTCAAACTCCTGAAGCCTTGAACTAGAGCTCAATTCTAACCACGTTTGGTGCGCATGAGAAATGGAATCTCAACAATGCCTGCAACTCAGACATTGCAAAAGAAACTTAAGGATTGTTTGACATTATTCCATTAAAAATTGTAGCACAAAATCTGCAAGACAAATGGCTCCTTCATGCAATAACCAGGATAGGCTACAGATGCTAGCAAAGAAACACGACTAGGATTAGGAGTTCTTGACTTGTGATCAAAAGCAGAGGCTCCTTGGGCAATGCTGGATTCAACGATTGAATGCATGCCTCATCCCTTAATTCATATATATATATATATATATATATATATATATATATATATATATATATATATATATATATATATATATATATATATATAATATTAATTTGTCTTGAAAGGCTTCAAGCTAACCCGAAACCAAGGTCTAGTTCAATAGGAAGCAGCAGTCACGTTGAAGCCAAGAGACCAAGAGTAGTGATCTAAAAAGGAAAGAGCATTTTCTCTTCTTTTCTTTTCTTCTTGTTCGTTTAACTTCATATAATCGTTCTATTTTCTTTATTACTTCGATCTTCATTTTCTAACATCTTAGGATGACCCAGAAATACATCCAAGGACAGCCTTCAAGCTACGCATAACAAATTTCTTTGTATTTTTGTGTCTCATCAGTTAGACATAATAAGTTTCTTAATATACTCATTCACGTTTCTATTTTAACCATACCTATCGTGTCATATGCCTCAACATAACAATGGAAGGAGGAAAGATATCTAAGGATCTGAACACACTACCTTACTGTTATAATTTCAAACGCTTAATTCCTTGATAACTCAAATAACTTCTAAAATCTAAACAAAGTCAAATAATACAAAGATAGATAGATACTATCTTCTGAAAAGTTTTCATAACTCTCTCAAAGAACAAATGCTAGAATAACTTGTGTACTACCTCATGATTTAGATTAGCTTTTCATAGATAAGATTCAGAAACATCAATTCCCTCCAAGAAATACAGTAGACTGACTTATGTGCAGCATATTATCCATAATCCTCTGTTTCTTTCCAGAAAATAAATCAAAAAAAAGAAAAAAACTTCACACAATTTAAATTGAAAAACAGAATATCTAGCCAGAAAACTGAATTATGACTTGTTGATGAGGAAATGCAAAATCAGAGAATAAATATCAGTGGAAGATGCATGCAGAATGAAGATACCCAAAAACAAATTACACATAAAGACAACAGAGAGTAAATAGAATGAAGAAATCCAGAAAAGAAAATTATGCATCAAGATAATAGAACGAAGCAAACCTCTTTCAGTTCAGCCTCATCAGAATTTTCTATTTCAGGCACAGGCTTAGCTTTCCCATTTGCCGCTCGCTTGGCCCCCTTCTTTTTTTCCTTCTCCTGTTTTTCGTCAAGTGGATATTTAGCATTATCATGTTCTAGTAATGCAAGAAGCTCCTTATTTATCATTTCATCCGCCTGCTCAAACAAAGTAGGCGGAACAAAAGAGCTCTTATCTTCATCACTGCTCATCAAAGAATTCCTAATAAGTTCCATTGAAGCAGCAGGAGGCCTAGGGAGCTCCCTCTGAAGCACTTTAGATCTCTTCCTCAGTAAGGCTTCCTGCCTTGCTTGTTCCTGTGCCTTCTCTCTAGCTATTCTATCTGACATATCCTCTTCAATCTTTTCCTCAGTTTCCTCAGTTTCCTCTGAAATCGGTTGAATAACTATCTGATACTCATTCCTAGGCTGTGGAAGATTAGTTAAACCAGAACGCAAGGTTTTTCTCAACTCAGCCTGCCTGCGGAGTTCAAGCTTAGCACTATCCTGCATTTCCATGTCTTCGTTTATGTGAAGCTCATCACGGAAAGGAGTCCCTTTAGGTGTTGCACCAAGAGAATATGTATCTCTTGAAGGAGTCATGCCGATTATAGGGGTAAGACCTGCTGCACCAGGAGTTGCCAGAGGAGTTGCCATTGGATTTGGAGTCTGTATCTCCCTTTTCCTTGGAGTAACACCTGAAAAATCTGATGGGTGCAACTCAGGATTCTCCCCACCCAAAAGAGGTGTCTGCGACTCTCTTAATCGTGCCAGATTTTCAGCTTCCATCATAATAGCATCACCTTTCCCGGCTGGAGTTCTCTGTGGGGTTCGCAAGGGTGTCATTCCTTGTCTTGGAGTCTGAGAGTAATGTGCTAGAAGAGCACGCGTAGCACCACTTCCTTCAGCGAGTTCCTCGTTTGCTAAGACAAGGTCACTTGCATAACCCATCTTTGCTATCTCTTCCAATTCTTGATCCGAAATCTGAGGAGCTGGAAGCATCAGTTTTGACCTCTTCCTAACTGCTTCCGGGTCATTGAGTTTGTTTGCTTGCAGAATTGCAGCAGGAGCATCTTGCCTTTGTGCAATTTTGTTCCTTGCAATGTCCTGCTTTCTTAATTGGGCCTCCATATCAACCCTCCTCTTTCCTTCCAGTTCCTCAATGGTTGTCGGAAACTTAGGCTGTTCCACAGGCCTCTCCTCACCTAAAACATCAAAAAACCCTGGTGGAGGTCTTTTTTCAAAAGGTATTTCTGCATTATAATCGATCCCTTTCCTCTTCCTCTTCCTGTGCCTCGTATCAATGCCAGCTGCCTTCAATTCTCTCCTCTTCTGCAAGGATGCAAGCCTCCTTGCTTCCTCAAGCTGTTTCTCCCTCGCCTTCCTCTTTGCCTTCTTGCCCCTGGTGTTGGCCAATCGAGCCCGTGCTTCTGAAAGCATTTCCTTTTCATCTTCATCCATGTCAACAGGATCAGGACGCGCAGGTTTAGACTCAGGATTGGGATCGATCTCTCCCGGACGCAACTTTCGTGGGTCATCACTTGGTTCATAGTTCTCATCCTTGGCACAGGCTGCATCAAGAAGCTTCTCATAGCGCTCGAGGCATTGAGATGGCGTCCGGCCGACGATCGGTGCAATCGTTCTCCATTGAGTAGGCATAAGTTTAGCAAGATGGAGCAACTTCTCATCTTCTTCCCTGGTCCACTCAGTCTGCAACCAACCACATTCGAATCAAAATATCTAAATTCTGAACAGACAAGGCCAGCAGCACTGTAGATTACATACTTTTACAACATTTAAGATCCCGTTATAATATAATTAAAACAATGAGACTTAGATAAACTGGGGAAAAAAATAAATAAATCTGCAGCTCATCAGTGCATCAATGTAAAAAAACCAAGAAATCACCTCTCTTTCTCTAAAACAATTTCTAGAATTCCATTCAGAACGCCATGAAATATTTAGATAAACAACTCATTAGGGCATCAATGAAAAGTAACAAAGACATCGCCTTTCTTTCTCCAAATGATTTCTAGGGCGCCATCCTAGTCAAAGAAAAATGTTTTTTAAGGGAGAAAAAAAAAAGGAAAGGGACGCAAGAGATCGAATGACAGGAAGCCACTTTGGTACCTTCTTGATGGATGGATCGAGCCACTCGTACCACCGGGCCTTGCACTGCTTCGCTGACTTGCGAACGAGGAGCGAGGAGATTCGTGCCCACTGGTTCTTCCCATATTTCATCACCGCGGCCTTAAGGATCTCATCCTCCGTGTTCTTCCAGACGCCTCCCTTGATCATAATCCTCATCTTGCCCGCCTTTTTCCTTCTCCCCCTCCGCCTCCTCCAAGGTTTCAGGCAATCTCTAGGGATCTTCTTCAAGCCCTCTAGGGCTTCGAATCAGCAAGAAAGAGAGAGAGAGATAGATCTCAGCTTCTAGGATTCGAGGTCGCTCTCGCCGGTCTTCTTCGGAATTCTTCTAGGTTTTGGAAGGCGATACACTGAGGTGGAGATGTTTAAGTATAACGCGTATAGATCCAACGGCGGTTCCGTCGAGCAATCCGCCGGGATAAGGGGGGCGTCACAGAGAGTGAAGCCGCCGGAGAGTAGACCGGGAAAGAGGATGGATGTGGAATCGAAGGGGAAGTGGCCGGAGAATTAGGGTTCTCAAGGCCGATTCCCCTCCATCTATTTTTCTCAGGCTATTGCCCATTTATATATTATATATTGTGTAGGCTATATTATAATTAGTTACATATAATACCTGCAAATTGGATGTTTGCATGTCTTTATCTACCCTCACAAGATCACTTTTAAGTTATAAAATGAATATTTGCAGTTTTCTTCTACCACTTTACAAAGGAGCTACAAAAAATATAGCTGCAATTCTTTGACATCATAGTTGCCATCATGTTTGCTGGGGTCATAAATTTTTAAAAACACTCATTTGAACTTGCAATAATTCTTCGACGTTATCATTCTTTTACAACCTGAATAGTAAAATGATATTATATTTCATTATTAGTACGGTAAATTTACTATCCTCAGCTATCAACTTTGTATATCATTATAGGCTTCTTTATTTATTTATTTATTTATTTATTTATTTATATATATATATATATATATATATATTTACAACAGCAGCTCAAACAACACGTGTGTAAATACAGCCACTAGAATAAGGAAGAGAAAATGTTGTAGACGTGAAGGAGTAGTTACATCACTAGTCCACAGAACTATTCCAGAATGTCGAGCAACAAACGAGGCGACCCAGTCTGTCGCCCTATTCGCCTCCCCGAATACATGAACTGTCTAGAATGAGTCTAATCTCTCATTAGTCGGCGGATGTCATACAGCAACATGTGCCCACTTCCATATCGGTTTTCTTCTCATATCTAGTCAATCACTGTGGTTAAGTCCCCCTCAAGATACACGCTGCCAGCACCAAGCATATGCTTCACGAAAGTGATGCCCTCTCAAGCTGTCCGAAGCTCAACCCCAATGGCAGCCATGCTAGGAGAGCGCTGTCCTCCACTGCAATCAGCTTAGAGTCATGGTCTTTAATCATAAAGCCGACTCCACCGTTGACACCATCGGCGGACGCACTAATGTTGCAGTTTACTTTAAGATGACTAGAGAATGGGGGCATCTAAGTGAAAAGGACAAACATGGACGCAGCCACAGCAAAGCGGGTGAACTTGCTAGTTCATAGTTTAGAAACACGTAAACTCCATTATTCAATATATATTTCATATTTTCTGTACTCGAGTGTCATATCTTTGTCTTCTAATAAGTTCAACCAATTACTTGCTATAAGACCTAGCTCTCAAGAGAATGTCGGTAATCGGATGTTGAATGCCAAAACTAAACCAGCTTTATATCCCATTCATGAATGTGATTAAGCTGAAAAATCGATGGCTAAGTTCTTGGAGGCTTATTTCAAATGGAGCCACAAAGAAAGGGTTGTACATACCATTTAATGGAGAAAGAGGATTGGACCACTATACTTGGGACCACTAGATTTACTGAAGGCAGTGATTGCTTGAAATTTACGAAGTTAAAAATGAGCTATTGTCAATTTCTTTTTCCACATCAGCTACTATTCATCAAGGTCACTACTTATGATACTGACCAAGTCTACATTTTTCTTTAATCACTTGGATTGCTAATACCCAGACCTTAGTTATACCTCCATTGATTAAGCTATGCATAGGTGCACTCAAACTAAGAATTCTTTTGTTTTATTATATTTTTTGTTCTTTTAGTTAAAAGGATGGGGTTGCCACCATATATTTCATTCATCAATGAAATGAGTAATCAGGTCTAAGACATAACAAATGGAGAGGTTAGGGCAAAACCCTTTCCCTAACAATAGGAAAAAAGAGAAAAAAAACTCTATATATCAAACTTAAATCAATCCTATGGAACCCCCCAGTGATAAGAAACAATTATCTAGAAAGTATAATACTCAATTATAATCTTAAAAGTTTGTATAACAAACCCAGGACCTCACCCAAAATAGCTAGCCGGAAGGTATTATTTGGGTTCCTTGATCTTGTATAAGTACCCAAGATCTATCAAGCGAATAACCGATGTGAGACTAAACACACGCCCGCACGGATCCTCACATACTCCCCCCGTTCAAGCCCTGACGTCCTCGTCAGGCTAAGGGTTCAAATCCATTCAAATCTAATCACAAACACTATGATCGGTCCGTGGTCAATCCCAATGGATCCGTGCTGCAGTGTCCCCTAGTCCACATAAGTTATGGGCCGGGTCCGCTTTGATACCATTTGTAACAACCCAGGATCTCACCCAAAATAGCTAGCCGGAAGGTATTATTTGGGTTCCTTGATCCTGTATAAGTACCCTAGATCTACCCAGCGAATAACCGATGTGGGACTAAACACACGCCGCACGGGTCCTCACAGTTTGCAATCAGCCATTACAAAAGAAATTAACCAATATAACAATAGCAATCAAACCCTCAGGCCAGTGGCCTTCCTAACTTCCAATTGGTCTCTTCTGAAGCTGGATAACTGGTAAGAGGCATCAATGAGGATTGTGGAGATTGGGGCTCTGCTTGTGTGGTATTCTATGTCTATCACCTGTGAGGAGTCTCCTATCCAAGTAGAGATGTATTTTGGCTGCTGCACCTACAAAGTTGTGTTCGCTATGTGTTTGAAAATCCAAATATGTCACTTGAGCCACATTGCCCAACATAAACTTGAAATGGAATAATGTTATTAGAAAAAGACTGCTAATCAACAAAGTCATGTGAGAAGACATGCTTATTCTCTAGAGAGTCCCTGGGCTTAGAACAAAAGTGAAACTTTTCATTAATCACTTTTTTTGAAAGTAGTAACTGATGATTTCATTAAGTTATAACAATGATTACAATGTCTTCCAATAATTGATTCAAGATGGAAGAAGGGGCATCCTTCTACCAAATAGAATCATTGGTAACTAAATTAGCAAAAAGTTTTCCAGCAATATTTCGTTCTCATTTTATATGGGAAATGTCATACCTGCTAAAGATGGTTCTGATATCATCTATCGTTGCTCCCAATCGACGAAAGATCAATCTTCTGCAGTTGCATTCATAATTTTCCTGGCATTCCCTTCTTGTGCAACATCACAAAGTCCCAAATCATGTGGAAATAGAAGACCCTCTCTAGCAGCTAATGTTTGAACATGCTCCAATTCCTGGACATTCCTGCAATCAATGTTCCTTTTCAATCTTTGAACAGTTCCCACAACTACACATGACTTCTCCTCAAATATGGCTCCATCTACATTTGCTTTATTAATACTCCTGTAGGGAGTTTCCAACAAATAATCGAATTGTTTTGTTAGGTCAATTCATATTATTGAAGCCTTTGCAAGGTCATTCAAGGGATTGTCTGCCATAGTAGCCACCTCCCAAGGGTCCATCAACTTTGTCACTGGATATTGAGACAGTCCTACTTTTCCAAATTGCCTAAGATGTTATTCCAAAAGATTCAACCTTTTTTTCTTTATCTTATATATATGCTCTTCCAGCTCAGGAAACCATTCCTTGAAAGAAGAGGCTTTGCTTACAGAAGATCTAAAACCCAGAGGGCAAATAAACCAAACTTGGGATACTAAGTGGCACTCCTTTAAGCAACATGCAAAGCAATCTCTAGTTGATAGCCACATGGTCATGATGTTCTCCTATGTTCAGTTTTCTCTTCACCAAATTTGCTTTTGATGATAATATATCAGCACAAGCTTTAAGCTTTCAAAGGAAGAATCTTTTACTTTGTTTAGGATCTTTACCAAATTAATATTATGGATTCATTTGGTTTGTAGGAAGATGAGGAAGAAAGTATGGTCAATAAAAAGACAGAAAAAGGCCTCATATTTAGTTGTAGTTTTCAAAGGAGAGATGATGAGAAAGTAGCTTTTATAGAGATTGAGAATTGAAATTTTTTTTCTAAATATGTTCTTTTATTAAAAGCATAACAAGCATTTTACACAACTTTTTTAGTAAAGTAGATGCTCAACCAAACATAAGTCATTTTGGAATATGCCACCTTTCTATGATCAACCAAATATACAAAAATCACTTGTCCATGTATCATATACTCAAGCATTAACTTTTTAGAAAAAAAATATTCAGTGATAAAAAATTATTTCTATGAATCAAATGAGTCCTAAAGGGCTTTGACACCTTCATCGGCTTTGCAAGAGCCAAACTCTATATTCTAAGTTAAGTGATAAATTGTCATGTATGAGTGAAATGCCACAATAGCTGGATGCTCAAAGAAATTTAGTATAAAATATATTCTAGCATTTGGTGAAGATATAATGTTCTCCACAACTTCATTCTTATCTCCAAGCACAAAAACTTACCTATTTTTTGAGACCCACATAGACCGCCTTTTGATAGTCAAATTACATCTCGTGATGTTGATATATGCATGCATGCACATAAAAATGCCTTAATATTTTGAATTGGACTGCATGCTTTTAGCTTTTGTTTTATTTTTTTTTCAACATATGGCTTATATTTATCGAAAACACGAGCCTATCTTTTTTTTTTTTTGAAGACCCTAATCTTGCACATGACTTAATGAGAAATATTATCACTTTTTGCCTATTTAGCTACTAGCAATAAGCCCATATCAATGGTGTGTTTGGCTGCATGGATAATTAGGTCTGTATTCATAACGCAGAATTTCAAGGATGTTAAAGATGGTAAGGTAGATGCTTCTCCAAAATGCTAAAATAGGTTTTTTTTCCTCAAAAGTTTTTAATTTAGTTATCCAGTGAAATTATCTATTTATTTGTTTATCCACTTGAGCCAAAAACACTGCTATATTATATTATATTGCTTCAAAGATCAAATATTTTCCAACATTTGACATCGATTATCTATTCCTTGAGCAATAAAGTTACCAATTAATTGGCTACCCTGTTCATTCCTAATAAATGTTTCATTATTTTTTCTAAAATAGGTATATATAAAATCTAATTTACGTAAAATGTATTTTATGAAAAATAGAGAGGAATTTGTTTTTCATAAAACTTATTTTTCAGATTATATAACCAACCAATTTTAGCAAGACAGAGTTTGTGGGTAACAATTAAATAACCATTCTGTAAAACTTAATTGTTTTATATTTATAAAAATTTATTTTAATAAAATCAGTCAATCAAATAGTCTCTTGGATAAATTAGCAAGAGTTTGCAATCTTGGTAAGAAGCTTTCATAAAAAATTTCCAATATTTGACCTAGGGGAGGATAACTAACTGCAATTATTGAAGGATCAAGGAGCTTGAAGTTTTTGCATTAAGACCCTTCTATTATTTAATTTCAAGCGCCAGCACACTGCACACAGTACCACCCCACCAAACGAAGGGACGGGAGGGCTGAAAATATTGCCTTTTTTAATCCTTTTCTTGCTTTTCAAGTCTTCTCTCGTCCTCTCTTCTTCTCCTCCATGCTTCATCGCCTCCTCTTCTCCGCCGACCACCGGAGGAGGCTTTGCGATGGAGGCACCGGTGGAGGTGAATGGGTCGCCGCTGTCGCGGCGGTGCAAGAAGATGCTGGAGAGGAGGCGGAAGCTCCCCGTTTGGGCCCAGCGGGAGAAGTTCCTCGACACCCTCGCCAAGCACCAGATCGTCATCGTCGCCGCGCCGCCGGGCTCCGGCAAGTCCACGCAGGTCCTCTCGCCTCTCCTTCTCCCCCTCCTTTCCATCAAACCCGAGCTTGGCAACTCTTAACATCCGGAAATCGATTATGATGGTAATTTCCAGCTGTTTTAAGTAGCAACAAGTTATAACAATCGGAAATTGATTCTGATCTGGATTTTTAGTAGTTTTGAACCCATGCATGGCGTCAATTCAGTGATTTAAGTATAAACAAAGCAAAAAAATAATAGAGTTCATTGACAGATCGGAGTGGAATTCTTTTTTGTCCATCTTCTCTCTTCAACTCTAAGTTGATTAAAATTCTAATCTTTGGGAGAGACTGGAGATCTGTTGTTGTCTTACATCTCTTGTTTAGGATTCTTAAGCCTTGTAAAGATGCTATCTTAGATTTATTCATGAAAACTCAGTTTTGCTGTCAACAAAAGAATCAGTCTTTGATATCAAAGTAAGTTCTGTACTTTTGAAACCTAGTAGGTAATAGGAGCAAAGTAGAAAATAATGATAAAGTTGCTAGCTTGGTGTAGAGGTATGGTTCGAAGTGAACTTGACAATATAAGAAAGCTAAGATTTCAATTTGAAGTTTGGACAGATTCCTCAATTTGTCGTCGAGGCAGGTTATGTGAGTAACGGGAAGCAGATTGCTTGCACCCAACCTCGTAGGCTGGTTGCAATGGCCCTGTCTCGTCGAGTAGCTCAAGAGATGAATGCGAATTTAGGAGACAAAGTCGGTTATTCTGTGCAGTTTGAAGACTTCTGCAGTCCAAAAACTGTTCTAAGGTAAGTTTATGAGGGTGGCAACCAAACACCACAATCCAGTTCTGCTTGAGTCCATGTTGTTGCTGTCTGTTGCATTAATGGATTGAAATGTGGGCTGTTATTAGGTACCTGACGGATGGTGTGCTTCTAAGACAAGCACTGTCTGATCGGTTTTTAGAAATGTATGGGGTGATAATTCTTGATGAGGCACACCTTAGGACCTTGGCTACAGATATTCTTCTCGCTTACCTTAAGAAGCTGCTAGCAATAAATGCTCGACCTGACCTTAAACTTGTTATTATGAGCACACAGTTTGAGGCTAAGAAGTTCCGGGATTATTTTAAGGGTGCGCAGATCGTGCAACCATGTCCCTCACTTAATCCTGTAGAGATCAATTATACAAAGGATATAGTGAGGGATTATGTAGAGGCAGCAACCGATAGAGTTGTAGAGATACTTGCGTCTGAACCAGTTGGCGACATAATTGTTTTTCTCACTGGAGTGGAGGAGATAGAAACTTTCTGCTGGAGGCTAGGAAAAGCAATTACAGACTTAGGAGATAAAATTGGGCCTGTTAGAGTCCTTCCTCTCCATTCCACAGTGTCAGTTGATGTGCAGAAGAAGATTTTCAAGGCTGCTCCTCCTCCGACAAGAAAGGGTGGTCCTGTTGGATGGAAAGTTGTGGTGTCGACTGACATTGCGGAATCATCATTAGCAATTGATGGCATTGTTTATGTTGTTGATTGTGGGTATACTAAACAGAAGGTTTATAATGCACAATTGCGTGTTGAGTCCTTACTGGTTTTGCCGATATCAAGGGCAAGTGCACAACGGAGAGCAGGATGTGCAAGAAGGTCAGACTCTGGGAAATGCTTTAGACTGTATTCACAGATGTTTTTTGAAGCTGCTCAGATACAAGTGTCGCCAGAGATTCTCCGAGCGAATCTCGCAAGTACCATCCTTCAGTTAAAGAAACTAGGTGTTGATGATTTGCTCCATCTTGAGCTTATGGATCCTCCTCCTGCAGAAAAAATCACACGAGCTGTTGAAATTTTGAAATACTTGGGTGCTTTGGATGAGGAAGGGAGCCTGACTGAACTGGGGAAGCTTATGAGCGAGTTTCCTCTGGATCCTCAGATGTCAAGGATGATTGTTGGTAGCCCACAATTCTGTTGCTCCAATGAGATTCTCTCCATTGCTTCCATGCTATCAGGTATGCAAAAATGCACTTCTGTTCTTTCTCTAGACTTTGATCCCTCACGTTCTCTCTTTCTGGTTGCCGAGTTGCAGATGAAAGAGAGGTGCTGATAGTTTTTTAATGGATGTAGGAGTATGTTTTGACAAAGCATGCTTGTTTTTACCTTTAGTTCAGCATGCCTTTGATACCTGTAATCCTAATGGGTGTCAGTCGGTTCTTGTTGCATTATGATTTGTCGTCTATTCTGCATATCATTGGCAACAAGTTTTTGAGTCGGAGTTCTAATTCATATATTTGGAACTTCTCAGTAATGTCATGAAGCCATTGGTGTTGTTTCGCCTCTGTGCACCCACTGACCTATGCACCTGTTCTGTTATACGGCTTTCTCTTCTTCAGTACCAAATTGCTTCTTACGGCCTGTGGAAAACCAGCAAGCTGCTGCTGAAGCAAGAGCTAAGTTTAGCCACATCAATGGGGATCACCTTACTCTTTTGAATGTCTACCATGCATACAAGCTACATGGTAGGTGAAAAATTCTCTTTTTGCCAGAAAGTTATTTTACCTCTTCACTTCACTCATTGAGAAGAAAAATTGCAGATGGAGATTCTACCTGGTGTGAAAACAATTTTATCAATCAGACATTGATGAGATCCGCTGATGGTGTGAGGAACTGGCTTGCAGCTCTCATGCGGAAGCTGAACCTTCAGCTTTGCTCACCGGACTTTAACAGCAGCGGTTACTATGACAACATAAGAAAGGGCCTTCTGGCAGGTTATTTTATGCAGGTTGCTCAGCTGGAGCATTCAGGTTGCTATACCATTGTGAAAGATCATCATGTGCGGATCTTCTTGACTTTCACCTTTTTTTTCCCCTCAAAAAAACAGTAATTGTATAGACTTCCATGTTTAGCCTCTTTATGCAGGCAGAATTGTTTATTCTATAGGTCATCATGCAGGTTGTCGACCTTCATCCATCAAGCTGTCTTGCTTCAAGGCCAGCATGGGTCATATACAATGATTTTGTCTTGGGCAGTAGGAATTTCATTCGTATCATCACAGATGTGCGCAGTGAGTGGTAAGTTATTCCTGTTCAGAATTGCATTGTGTTAGTGCTCGAGTTAGATGCACATTCCTGTTCTCCTATCTGCTACTGAAGCCATACATATTGACGCTATGTTCTTGGCCCTGGAAGTAACTTGACCTGATAATTTGTTTTCTTACTCTTCCCATTGACGACGAAGTAATTCAAGTTCACATAAGGTCAGCAAATTCTTATAATATCCTACATGCTACTCCGTTAATACTCTACTGTACCATTTCTTCGTGGTTTGCTAAAAGCTGCAAATTATGCAAGTGCCTGATATTCAATTTGCTACCACTTACATGAATTTTCTCATAACCTGATCTTATGTAGTCCATTTTTTGCTCTCCCATTGATTTCTTTTCATTTTTTTCTATATCATATTTTCTTACAAACTACCCGTATAAAGCTAAAATAGTTGAAATAAAGATGAGAATTAGATGCATCTGCCTTCTTTGCTCTTTAATGCATCTGTACAGCCTATATTTAATTGTTGATGAGGGAGTTTTTGTGCATGCCTTCTGCTCTGAAATTAGCATCTATACATATTTGCGTGATTGCATGCAAGTAAATGCTTGTTATCTGTTTGTGTATGGAAAGAACAAGGAGAAACATCAATCTATTATGAATTAAACGTTGCTAAATTATCAGCTAATAATGTTGCTATTCTTGATCCACAGGTTGGTGGATGTTGCTCCGCATTATTACCGAATAGCAACCATCTGAGGGATGCCTTTTGAACCACATGTTCATCTGTCGAATATCAAGTGGCCTTCATGATTTGTGCTTCAGCCAACTTGATCACATGTTCTCAGGATACAAAAAAAAAAAACAGCTGCTTGGTTTCCTGCAAATTATTAGTGGGAATGCTTTTTGTCTTTCCGAGTTCATGGTCATATTCAAAAAAAAAAAGTCATATAGATATGGTAGGGATTGGAACCATTGAGTTCACCGCACGGTTGTTTTCTGTTTTTCCTTTTTATATTATAAACTATTGTTGTGAGTACATCCATACGGATTCACTACTAGCTTGGGCTGTATGTCTATGTTTGAAGCCAAGGTACTGAAAACTGAGGGGAGAACAAATTTTTCGCTCTTCGGCAAACCAGTTGGAGAGAGAGAGAGAGAGAGAGAGATATGGGGGTTTATGTTATTTTTTTTTTTCTACACATATATTATGGTTTTAAACAATGAGTAATGACCGTTGTAATCTCTATTATATGATTGAGATAAATAACATAAAAAAATAATGACTAGGCTATTATTTCTTGTGGTATAAGCCATCAGAGTATAACCTTCTTTGAATAAAATATTTTTTTTTCAAAATTGAAACTTCTTATTACAATTTTTTTTTTCAAAAGGGATTGTACAGTCCAAAAAATGATATTACTTCATCCAAGAAAAGTGAAGAAATATATAATAATATTATTATTTTGTTATTATCTGTTCTTTTGCATTGTAATATATTCATAACAGTCATAATTTTGGTGATTATTTTGATTTTAAAATTTTCAAAAGTTGTTTTTTGAGACAGGTAATGGTGGTATAGTCATTATGAGAGTTAATAATGATTTCAGTGGATTCATTGTAACATAATAGCATGTTTTTAATATCCTGGTTTCTATATGAGATGAGCATTAGTGCGAATTGTATTTGAGATCAATAAGATGATGAAGGAGAGGATGTAAAGAGGAGCAAAAAGAAATGGTAATTTTAACAGTACTTATCGATGGTGGTGACAGTGCTTGTGGTCATAGGGAAAGGAAATCCAGGAATCCAAATCACATACCAAGGGTTATCTGCCACGTTTCATGAGATAGAAATCCTTTATCTCCCCACCTCTAATACTAATCCCATCAATATCAGCATTTGCCTGCCTTGATACGCATTGAGCAGCTGAGCTTACATGCATAAGGAAACTTTTTACATAGCTATTCCTAAAATGTGGATACCTTTGCTCTAGGTCCACCTGGCAAGCAAACTAAATGCATGTTGTTGAATTGGTTTGGTTCAGTCAAGGATTAGTTAATCTATCAATTAGGTTCTTTGATTTTCTTTGTTTGGAGAAGATAGACGATCCAAACAAACAAAAAAAGAAACATCTTTGATTACGAGGAAAAGGAAAATATCAAATAGACTAAGATTTATTTTCAGGCCATTTCTTGGTGAGCATAAACTTCGTCAATCTGTTGTTGATCAATAGATGGAACTCTCTTTTTTATCTCGTGCCAGATGCACCAAAAGATTAGTCATTTTTCCTGCTCGCAAACTACGATAATGCCCACGTCCAAAAGAGCAAAGCTCATTCAAACAAAAGCCAGTATATCTGTTTCCGGACTAAGTCTATTAGGACAGCCTGATGATCTAAGGAGTCAAAAACATTGTTTATTACCCTGTTTCCTTATATCTTCTCTCTACCGAGTGAGAAGCAGGCAAGCAATATCGTGTATTTAAATAAGGAGTGCAAGTAGGTTAGATCAAAAAAAGAAGATATCATGAGAGAGTAAGAAGAAACAGAAAGAGAAAAGGAAGGCCAGCTTTAGATGGCTTTGATTGATTTCCACCCTTAAATCTTAGATTAAATGATTTGTCCTCCTTGATTGAGTTCTTCCGACTTTCTTGTTGAACTTGAAGATTGCACGCCTCCTATAGGGCACGTCGAGTGAATCATGTTGAAGGAACTCAGCAAAATGGGTAGTTGCTATTGGATATTACCTAAGGCAAGGAGATTAGTTCATAATGGCCAGGCGGATTTTATATGAATTTTTAGGCCACTCTCTTGGTCTCTAGATTTTCTACCTTTGCAGCTTTCGAATTCTCCTTATGCTGATTGATGATATTTAGGTTGAAGAATACTCTTTGTGATATCACCAAACTATTTCGAATCTTCTTTTACAGCTTCGAGCTCTGGAACCCGCCTAACAATTTTTGAGTTCATTCCGAATATTCTAGCTAAAGTGGAGAGTTGAAAAAATTTGATCTCTTTCTATTGCCCTCATTCCCTTTCCTTTGGATTGGAGTTTTCCCCATTCATAAAATTATATATATTATATATAATAAATATAGACTAAAAAAAAAAAGAAGTATAGACTAAAATTATATATATATAAATATGATATTATTAATTTAAATAAATGGCTAAAAACAATCTGCGTTTGCCGGGAGTCGAACCCGGGTCTATTGCTTGGAAGGCAATTATCCTAACCGTTGGACTACAAACGCCAGGGCGAATGAAACGACTGATAACATTACTAATTAGCTTCTCCCGGGTTCCGGAGCCCTACCCCTCGTGCTCTCGAGCACGTGTCCTCATCCCCCTCCCATTGGAGCGGCGATCGGCGTCGCTTCTCTCCATCTCGTAGCCCTCCTCAGGGCCCGTTCTTGGTTCTCTTGGACCGTGAAGACGTCGGGCATGTCGACGGGGAGGAAGCGGAAGGTGAGCCTCTTCGACGTGGTGGACGAGTCCGCCGTGTCGGTGAAGCTGGCCGAGGTCAATGGCTCCGCCCCGGACCGGCGGCGGCCACCCCCGTGGAGCCGCCGGGGATCAACCGGTGGAGCGGCGGCCCTGCTCGGAGAGATACTTCGAAATCCTTGAGAAGAGGAAGACCCTGCCAATCTGGCAGCAGAAAGACGAGTTCTTGCAAGCACTCAAGGCCAACGAGACCCTGATCCTCGTCGGAGAGACCGGCAGTGGCAAAACGACCCAGGTTCGTTCTTTGAGAAACAAAGGAAACGAAGTTAAAGTTTTGAATCTTTTATCTGGCCTTGTTTTCGTTAGCAGCAATGATCCTTTTTTCCCTACCCTTTCTTTTCCTTGCAACATTGTAGGTTGTTCTAATAAAATCTGTGGCTTTATAAATTAAATCCATGATTAGATGCTGATGTTTGGAATCGTGAAGAAAGAAGCTTACTTGTTCGTGATTGTCCGAGAGTTCTGAACTTGCATGAAATTTCTGAACCATTATATATGTTTGGCTTACCGGTAGCTTGAGAGGTTAATGGATATTATGTGATTCGTTATTGTTTTATTTCTTGGGCAAGTTTTGAATATTTATCTATATTTTTGAAAAAGGAACGCATGGTGGTTGCTAACTTGTAGTTTAAAATCTGGAACTGTTCATTCTAGAACAAGCTATCAATCTATCGATCAATCTTCTTTCATTTCTGTGCCTTGGGAACTTACGGTCTATTTGGATGCCCAAAAACCTTATCTCTGCTACAACAAACTGCTGGCTTGAATTTCCAGTGGCAACACTTGAATTCAATGTCACTATTTTTTTCGTACAAGGTAAATCATCTTGAAGGAGGAATTTGCAGTCTGTTAGTATTGCGATAGAGGGGAACGATCAAGCTGGCCAAATCTCTTGTTTTTCTTAATTCTTTCTCCTCCTGATCTCTCCTTATCTTCCTGACAGTGGGTTTCAATCTCCAAATAGGGTTTAATGTGGTCATTGATTTTTTGGGTGATTAGTTGCTGACATATGGAGCTATAGTTTTTGGAGCTTCTTGCCTGAAGTTGAGGGACCAGCTTAGGTCGCAAGGTATTGCAACTGCAAACTTTGCTGATTAATGCTATGCAGGTAGGGCTACAACTCAGGGAGGTTGGGTCAGTTAGAGGGTTAGTGCAAATTCAGTGCTAACCCATAGCAATCTTACTGGTAGGTATCTTAGTTACCAGCAGGAGCAAACTTGGGTGTGGGTGAGGAAACGCGTCTCTCAAAAAATTTTTAATAAGAAGGTGCATGAGAGTTTCCAGGGAGATTACAAGTAGGTTTGACATCCTAAGCATAAGATTTGAATTCTGGGATTCCTCCAATCCAATGCAAGCCCCAACCCCGTCTTAAGTAAATTCAGGTTGGAATGCGTTAATGTTGAGTTATGCTAGGATACATTAGATTAATTCTGTTAATTGGGTTGATTTAAGATTGAGTAAAGGTTTTGGCTTGTTTTTTAAGCAGTGCATGGTTTGGGATAGTATTTAGGTGCACTTATACAATTCTGTAACTTAGCGAAGCTAAAGAAATAGTTAAATTTAACATAAAAAATACTTTATGCAAAAAACATACACAAGCATATATGTTTATTTTGTTAGGCTCAGTTTTGGTTGGGTTTAAGGACATATTGAGGTTTATTCTCTATTCTAACTGGCCTCAACTTTGGGTTTAAGGACATATTGAGGTTTATTCTCCATTCTAACTAGCCTCAACTTGGGTAGGGATTTTTAGCGCAAACCCAACCCAAGTTTACAAAATCTCAGCCTGGCCAGCCGAACAAGCATGTTGGGCTGGTTGGGTTCAGGTTGATTCCAGCTCTGGTTGGACCCGTACGTGGCTGCATAAAAATCAGATGTTTAATTAAGTCTCATTCTATTTATCTCCAGGGAAGGATAATTGCAAACCAAAAAGAGTAAAAAAGTGATTCTTGGTGGCTTGAAATGTCATGCAGGTTGCTTCTTGATGTCATGCCTGTCTTTATGATGTTTTATTTGTGTTATTTTTACATTTTTTTAAAAAAATCAGCAATGTAAATTTGGTAATTCTCCGTATTATGTTCTGATTGGCCGGTTAAAAACGAGTTGTTGTCATGGGAAAATTTTCTGTATTCTTTCATGCATTATTTCTTACCTAAATTGCCACCTGTTCAATAATTTGGAATGCATTAACTGTTCTACATGCAGGTTAATCGGCATTGCTCCACACTATCATGATCTCAGCAATTTTCCTTCCTGTGAGGCAAAACGAGTTTAGAAAGGCTGTACAAAAAGCGTGAGAAAGAGAAGGGCGAGAGCAAAGCCAGAAACAGAGCCTTGTAGATTGATTTTGCTAGTGCGATGGTGTGTTTGGCAAGAATGGGTGCACAAACATCTTAGTTTATCACCGTGTGATTGGTGCCTTCAATGTCCTTTTAAGTAGTTGCATGCTGTTCCCAGTGAAAAATACAAGAGCAATTTATTTTTTTTTCTGATGGAGCTAATGTTGAGCCTAAAAATGGTTTTCAATCGGTGTTTTTAACATGCTAGTGATTGCTCTCCAGGTTTATCTTGAAGTGCCAAACTTTTCCTGAATGCTGCTTCCCTAAGTTGCACCGGAGGATATGGAGCTGCATGTCCTTGGGTTCAAGGCAGAGCCTATTATTTTGTGTTTTCTTGTGCTTAAACGGAAGATTTATTTCTTCTGCATAAATTATAATGCCACACGGGGGTTGCAGAAACTGACTGCTGAAAAGAGGTCAGAAAATCTCTCATTTGGGACCTTGTCTCTGTCCCTTGGTGTTTTGTATTAACTTTGGAACAGCCCTCTCCTAATTACCCTGCCTCTATTGTTTATTTCTGGTGTTTGAACTTTTATCTAAATTAAATTTGTCGAGGCAGTTAGCTTTATGATATGGATGAGTTGTGTTAAATATATATGGATTTTTTCTGGATCTGAATCTGAATCATTTTGTTTTGATATTGGTGCTTTTCATAATTTGTCATTCTCTACTTTGTTGTCTGTGTCCTGCTTACCCCAAGCTTTAGGTCAGCTTGCATTTTGACTGACTGTTGCATTATAACATTGCGAAATGACATCAAATATAGAACTTTTGGTTTAGATTCACAACCAGGGTGTGCTTGTCCATGATTTCTGCAAACATTAGTGTGATAATCTCTACTTAATGGTTGCAAACTTGCAATAATCTCTGCTTGGTTGCTTCAGTCTCGAGCAATATTGTCCAAGGATGCTCATTTTTCTGTTATCGTTGGTTGCCGGTCAGCTTTCTACCTTAGCACAGATGGTTTTCGATACCCTGAAAAATCACTGCACTACCATTTAGCATTTAACTTTGTTTGCACCTTCGCCAGTGCCGGCTCGAGCCTTAGGCGACCGAGGCGGTCGCCTAAGGCCCCCGGCTCATGGAAGGCCCCCCGCCCGACTCGTGAAGAGTCTTTTTTTTTTTTTTTTTGAGTCACATCCGAAAGCTGGCTGCAGGGTTGACGGGCGACGGCGGCCTGCTACAGTCCCCATCTTCCTGACGAGGCGACGGGCGCGGGCCGACGGCTATGCCTATGCTGCTGCCTCCTGAGAGCCTGAGACAGGCTACGAGCCTATGATCCGTTAGGGGCCTGAGACAGGTAGAGCGGGGCGGGGTGCTGGGGCGTACGGCGTACCTTTCGTTCTCCTCTCAAAGCAGTCGGCAGAAGCCAGAAGCCGCAGAACCCTTCAAAGCACAAAAAAAAAAAAAACAGAGCGTACCTTCCGACTTCCGTTCTCCTCTCCGGCTCTCCCGATCTCCCCTCAGGCCTCAGTGCTTCTTCACTTCAGTTCTTCGGCAATTCGGCCCTTCCCTAATCCCTAGTTTCCTTCTCTACCGGCAGCCGGGAGGCTCGACCGTCGACGGCTTGAGGCTCGACGCCTCGACCGCCCCTGCTTCGGACTTCGGAGTCCGGATCTCCTCTCCAGCTCTGCTCGCCGTCCTCGGCTCCTCCGGGCTCCGGGCTCCGGGCTCCGGCTCCTCGGCTCCGGGCCTCCGGCCTTCGGCTCCGGGCTCCGGCCTCCGACTCCGTCCTCGGCTCCGGCCTCCAGCTCCTCCGACCCTCCGGGCTCCGCCGCTCCGGCCTCGTCGGCTCCTCCCGACTCCCGTCCTCCACTCAGAGTGGAGCATCATTCGGCAGCTCGGCTATTCCCAAATCCCAAATCCCAAAAGGCAAAGGCAGCCAAAATCAAATCCCAGGCTTAGGCTAAGTGTGAGTTTTAATATTTTATATTGACTAATCACTATTAACTATTCACTATTTACTATTCACTAATTATTTCATGAAAGTATTTGTTGATTGTTGTTTTATTTTCTAATAGTACTGTGAATCTGTGATTACCGAACAATTATATATAAATAGAATTTCTTTCATATGCCATATTGTTGTTATTGGCTTATTATATTTAATGTTATACAATAATGAAAAAAATCAAGAGAATATATGGCTAACTAATTAATTTTTGGATCCAATTAATTTTGATTTATTCAAGTTAGAGACACTACAATTATTTTTTTTTATCTAATTATAGGTTGGTTGTGATTTCGGCGGTTCGGCCTCTTCTCAGTTCTCTCCGTCAAGTTCGGCACTATTCGGCCTCTTCTCCCCGTCAAATTCGGCACTACTTGTCGGGACCTGAGTTTGTTTTTTTTGACACAATCAAATTTTATCATTTTCAACTTTTTTATATCTTAATTTGTTTGTGGTGTTTTTTTAATTGTTTTATTTGATAATATTCTTTTTAGATGAAAATGTCTAATAAAAAATATGAATGTGGGTATGAAAAACTCAAAAAGAAAAGAAAAATTGATAAACTCATTCAATCTCAAAAAGGAGCTCTAGATAGATTTGTTGTCACAAACAAAGAAAAAACCACATCAAATTCAACTCAAGAATTAACAACAGAGCATACACCCGAAATAGAGTTAGAAAATGACATACAAAGAACGAAACAAAATAAAATTAACAACCAAATTCATAGTAGTATTCAAACATCTACTGAAACAATATCTAGTGAAGAGCACAATGAAGAATCGGATGGAGATAGGATAAATAAGGAAAAATATTGTGAAACTAGTTCTATTCTTACAAATTTATATGATCCTGCTCAATAGAAAAATATTGATACAAAATTGAGAGACTTAATAGTGAAAAAAGGTCCAATTTTAAAGTATTTTATACTTATTAAAAAAATTTCATTATTTAAAAAAAAAAAGGGTAAAGGACAGGGTATTTAATCATGTTTTCGTGATTGTCTTTTATCTCAATGGGCTGCACAACGGAGAGGGGAAAGGACAGTAAAGATACATCCTTCAGTTGGATCAGAGCTAAGCCAACATAAAAGACAAAAAGTCCTCTCAGCAACCATCTTTTGTAAGAATCTGTCATTCAACCATTACTCCAAGCTACCAACTTATGCTCTGAGATTCTTATGACCCCTGCAGCAGAGATTATGCATTCTTAGAGATCTGATGTTGGTACATGGACATCCACTTATTGCTTTCTAGGTCTCATGATGATGTGATACCCACTTTTACAGAATAGAACAATTCCTGCTGCTATGCTTTATACAATAAGGATATTTGAAGTACAAACACAGTATTTATACTGATTTTCACTTATTACATCACAACATATGAGATACAGAAGTACATCAGCACCTAGCCTTCCTATGGAGGAAGAAGCTTGGAGGCTGCTCCACAGACACCTCAGTTGGAGATCATATTCCGCACAAAACGATCATAGATCCTGTATGTAACAATAAGCATTATCAACATTTAATTGACCATTCAGGATTTGTTACTTCCAATGGGTAACCCAAACACAGACATCTTATGCCTGCATGCAAGTAGTCAGATAGCAAGATCATATAACTCATCATGAAATATTAATTTGGGAGCTTTGGGTTCTGCTGCAATCAAATGTTATGTAGTCTATTTGCACTTCAGTTTTTAGCGCATGCATACCAGCATCTTTGGAAGGTTGAGTAGCACCAAGGACAAAGCATACAAGGTTATTGATATGATAACTCCTGCAGCTAGGTTATATGTGAGGCGCTTGTTGTCCCTGCTCGGTAGAAACACGATCTTCAGGTTGTTCGTTAATTCAAATATTCTATGTGCAACCTGGATAATGCAATAGGAAAGAAATCAGTTTGATTCTCCCCATTTTTCCCTATGAAACTATATATCATAGCACATGCAATATCTACGGACTGTGATATATATGGCAGTGGTGAGCATGAAATTGAGCATTGGATAACTGGGAATAAGAGACAGCAGCATTCGAGGCTGTTCATCAGGCCCTTTTGATCTGCAAGTTGATACAGACAGGACTCAAATACCTTCTCAAGGGAAATAAGAAAGCTTTTCTAAATTTACAACAAAATACCTCAGCCAGATATGAAACTGAGATATATAAGTCTCCAATGTTATCTTTCCAAGCCATCTGATCATGTGGTAAAGAACTTAAATCAGAAAATTTAACCCAGAAAACTAAAGTGAAATAGTAAATGGAACTTCAATTCATTGGGGTAAACTAGAAGTCACTTACCCAAAGAGCGTAAGGGTATAGCCTCGGAATTGCTGAGTGATGTTCCGCAAGCAAATGTACACACTGATTTCCACGAATGAAGAGGGATAAAATGTATCAGCATCTAGCATGGAGTGAACGATTGGTAATTGGAAAGACATTGGAAAGAAGAATACGTTATTGGGATCCATGACGTGTAAGGGTGGTATGCATTATAGGTATACTTGTCCAGCTTGTAAACATACTCATACCAGAAGTAACCAATCTTGGAAAGAGGTAGAAAGGCATCCATGAGATGTGAAAGACAAAAAGGAGAGAGAGAGAGAGAAGCAATGAATTCAGTTTTGTAAGTACTATTAGGCAAATTGTTGCTATCGCTGCTTTGATTGTTATTCTCAGCTTTGCTTCAGTTTCTTCCAGTTTCTCCATCCACCTTTCGACCTATGTCAGAAAGAAATCTATAAATATTATTGAAGCTTTGCTGCAGATACTTGGATTCAGCTCTTTGCCAGCAAACATGCAGCAAGAACCATCAAGCATATAACTCTTTTGACAAAGTAACACCTTGAGTACTGATGCAAAATAATAGATGCGTATGTCTCTAAATCGCAACATGTAAATGACTCCAAAAGGACCAAAACTTACTGTTGGATGATAGTAGGCATATATCATTCCCACAATCCATATATAGCGATCGAGGCCTGAACGGAATTGCCATTCATGCATGGGTGGGTATTGTGTTCTTGAAGGATCTGGGTCTTGGTAAGCTGTATTCCATCAGAGGGTTCAGTTATACATGCATCTTTCGAAAGAATGAAAAGAAGCAACAGACAATAGGGAATAGCTTCAGAGAGATACTGACATAGAAGGAATGCAAATGGGCTCCACGCAATATCAAACACACCAGGAACCTCCCATACCAGAATAATAACAAGAAAGCTGGCTGTGATTTTGACTGCGATAACTGACCCATGCTCATTATATTTGTTTAAAAGTCCAAGTGTACCATAAACCATTAGAGTGAAAAAGGTATGCATGGGGCAAATGTAATAAAGCATGTAATGGTTATCAAGGATAATGCAGCAAAATGCCACGAAGAAATTAAGACGCCACATCATCTGTTACATATGACAAGAGTTGTCAGCTTATTTTCAAATGTGGTTGTTACTATTAAATAAAGAGAATTACTTACAAACGAACAGAAATCACCTGAGCAAACCGTGCAAGGCTGAAATCCTTCCGGACATAGTAATAAGAGAAGTTCCCGAAGCCAGTCATCCACACATAGGCAGCAATAAAAACACGAATTGCATTATAAATTTCTTTTGCTTCAAAGTAGTGATACATCAGAAACAGTACCTGGACATTGAGAAGGAAATCAAGATGCACTTCTACTGGCAATATATTGGACTTCAGCATATTATAAACCACCATAAGAAAAGCTTCAAAGAAGTGAAGCATTTTGATAAATCACAATAATACGTGTGGGAAAAAATAAACAATGGCTGAAGGAGAACACGTACAGTCCAGGATAAAGATCATCTAGTGTGAGATAAAAAAATCTCGACAGATTCCTTGAGAAGAAATATGCACATGAAGAGAAACTACTGGGGGTTTTCTTCACAAAAAGGAATTAATAGCTCAATCAACAGCAACTTCTTATTAAGCACATCTCTACATCTATAGATAGGCGATCATGGTTCCATGCCAAGACTTGTCATGCCAAGCAAAAATATCACATTAACAGCACTGGACTGCAACTACCACCAGAGGACCTCCATACTACAAGTTTGTCACTTTCAAGAAAACAGTTGACGACTAAATGCATCAGAAGGAATTCCCTCCTTCAACCAGTCTCCCAAACAAGTTAAGCATCTAGTCTGGATTGACCTAGACACATCTTACTCGCTAACTGGCACAGATAAGATAGATCCAATTTTAAAGTTACAAGGGTCAGGTTAGATCTGTATTAATAGGGTATTAACCAAATGACTTGTACCTTTCAGAATGATAGCAGCACCACCACCACCACCACCAGGCACCATAACAACAACAACAATTAATAATTATAATAATCGGAGCATTCAAATTCAATCTTGAGTCAAGATCAAGGTTTGGGTCCAGATGTCTAGCTCTGGCCAGGTTGATCTGATATTTCCACATCCCTAGAAACATTTGCTTTTGAAGACTAGTTCTTAAAACCCTATATGCAAATTCGAACACTTTGATTACAACTATCTGTTGTAAAGAATGCATGGAGCAGCTGGGTCTCCCACAATTCAAAACATGTTTGGGGTTTTGTGACCGAACACAAGTATCAGTTAAGAGAACAAGATGAGAAGAGAACCAGAAACTAGGTCTAATGACATTTCATGTGATTGACTTCAGTGGTATATATGACGAACTCGATGTACAAGAAAACAAGACAAAGAGGTATATTAATGACCATCTGGGTCAGATCTGGCAAAATAAACTAATTCATATTTGAGATATCAGACGTTAAACTGAAGGGAAAAAAGGACCCACATAGTATTAAATGAGATTGACCTTGAAGAGAAAAATCATAACTGTAATTACAAACCTGCATCCACCCCTTCCATTCCTCAGTCTGATGCCTATTGAGATACTGTATGGATTTTCCTGAGACTGGTGATTTATCATGGTGGACCTTAAGAGAAGTCATTGCTGCAACAATGATGAGAAGAAAGTAGAGAAACAGGAAAATATCCCTGTTGTAATTCTGCAAATAGAAAACAGTGGTCAGATTAGACACCCTTGTTGTCTAGAATGAAAATGAGTACAAAATATAGCTACAACTAGAAAAATGCCAACTTTACTAAGATTCGGGGATAATTCTGTTAGTTCCATAAAATATCCATGATCCATGCTCCTAAATGGAGTGACTATCTAAATATTAAAGATGCATAAAAATGAAATACAAAAGTAGAGAAATGACTAATCTTCAAGCATGCTACTACTAATTATCTTAATGCTCGTAATAAGGAAATTGATTAAGAGTGATTGCTATTTTGGTCTTACAATATGTCATTTTTGAGTTAGTATGTTGCCGGCAATTTTTTTAGGTAATTACCAATATAAGTTTTTTTTTAACAATGTTGGTTCTGACAGGACAAGGGCTATCCGGGTCATTTGATTAGTTCATTACAAAGATTTTTTTTGTTTAATTTGATTAGAATCTAATTTAATTGAGTGGAAAATCGATGTCTCTTTTAATTTTCATCTCTTTTAGCGAGACCTATGTGTTTCCTTTTTATCATTGAATAGAATTTCCTGAAAAAAAATACAAATAAATGGTATAAGTTCATTAGCTTTGTTGGTTGGCTTTGTCTAAGAATAAGTTTTGACTCTAAGCTAGTGCTTAAAAATAAAGTCATGGGACCTCTTGTATATTGTTGTGATCCATAATCACCTTAACTAAGCAAAGAAAGTAACTTGCTCATATCTTGACATTTGGTCTTTCATAATTTGAGATATCATTCTACTTCAATTTGGCCATGACCGTTGTCCACCCAAAAGAATTCTTCTTATCCATGCTAACCCTTCCTCAGGAAAAATGAAACCCTGCTAACCTTTTAAGACACTTAATACTATGTTAATATTCTAACAATTGCTTCGTGAGTTTAACATACCACAGTGAAGCCTAAGAGAGTTGCACATTCATTGGTGCATGCATGTTAGGATATATGCGACTTCTTTTCTTGACTACTACTGTTTTACTAGAGATTCTGAAAGATACAGTATACGAGCAACATTCTGATTTAAACATGTATAATGAATAAAAAATGTCAAGAGTTTAGGATGAGTTAGAAATTTCCAGCATTGGGTTCATGCTCAGATCCCTTTGATATTTCCTTTTATGAGAATTTAAATTTTGAATATGAAGAAAAGCAAGTTTATAATTCCTGCCAAAGTACACCTCATGTCAACTTTTTTTAAATTTAGTTGATTGAAGCATATAGCTTCCTTTGTGAGGGATAAGAAAGCACCTTTGTTGATTCTCCAAGGAGATTTGTACGATCGCATATGTAAAAGTAAGCCAAGAAAGCTCCAAATTCTGATCTGAAAGTTACCGGCTCAAATCCGTTAACACACTGTTCCTACTAAGAAGTTATTCTGAGTCCAAAAGTTACAGCAGTTTCACTTACATGGCTCGTAATGTCAAACGGTTCTCTAGCAAGAAATCTTTGTCCATCCAAAAAAATCTGAGCAGCTCGACAAATAAAAAAAAAGCTACTCAGTCAGGCCAAAATGAACACCAAAAAATTTACATGCTAAGATGTCAAGTACATTAAACTTATAAAACCTGACAAGGCCTGAAATTGCTTTGCGAGGTTTTGAAGAAGATGCTGAGAGACCTTCTAATAACTGAACTTCAGCTTCTTCACTGAGCGGGCTGACGTCCAATCCAACCAAATCGGCATCAGAAATCCTGCCACTACAAATCGAAGAAGGGATTTGGTTCATGTCTAGAATTTAAGGGAAACAGTTAGATATAAATATCTTAAACCATACATACGGTTATATTCCAAAATCCACTATAGCATTAAGCACAATGTTGCAAATCATCGCAAGCTCTGACAGACATGAGCCTCATGGGGCTGCATGAAGATAACCCCAAGAAAATGGGACCCCAAAATGCCACCCTTTTCCGATAGCCTGTGCTAGCATGCAAAAGCGCCAAGCTTTGATTGGACTAAACGTTGAAATTTTCATGCCAAAAGAACTCTCAGATCATGCTTTTGCTCTTGCTAAGCTAAATATTACCAACAGACCACCAATTCTGTTTTAACCATGAAAAATGATTCTCACTCACAAATTCCAGGCATAAATGATTCCACAATCAATTATATCAAGAAAAATACTTAACCGCAATGGAATTGAAAATTTCAAAACACAAAGAACTAGGTTATACAGCTAGCACATAGAGCTAGCATAAGGCGAATGCAACATCTAGATTATATATAACTCACAGTTTTGAAGAACTCGAATTCTTCCAGCACTCCAGCAGCTCTGAATACACCCATGCCACAAACATCGGGATGAATCCGAGAAGCAGCGACACCTGCCATGAATACACACCCAAATTATATTAGCCAATGCCTCAACCATCAATCATATGAACCTGAACGATCTTCAGCAAACTATCACTCTCACTGCTTCAAGAACAGGAAATATAACATATATATCTATCTATTTCTTAAGCAGCAAAAGATTAAGAACATAAATACCAACAGTTTTCCCTGTTTTGCCTCAGAAACATAAACAACAACAACAACAAAAAAAATTCAAAAGTTCAAATTTTTCGGGGAAAAGAAAGATTTCGAGCAAAAGGTACCAATTTTCTTCGGATTCACGCACCTGTCCGGCAGTGATGGGCCCTGAAATCTCCATAGAAGACCGCGGAAGAGCCACAAAGAAGAAACTCTACCAAGAAAAGAGATTCGAGTAATCGAGCATTTCTAGGTCCAGCATTCACCTCAGAAACCCCAAAAAAAAAAACAAATCAGAAAAAGTCCTCTTTCGCCGACCGAATCCTACTCCAAACCCTAGTGTCCTTATTGGACGATCAGAGCAGACAAAATTCGCGGTGAGTTCATCGGAAACGTGGAGAGAGAGATTGTGCGGCGGGAAAGAGGGAGAGATAGATTCACCGGTTGGAGCATTTTAGCTCAACGTGATCGTGAGGATGGACAAGGGTCAAGAAAGGTGGCTGGCAGAGCTCGCTAGTGGTCCGCCGTACACCCAGTAACTCTGCACCGCCTTCCAGGATCTGTGGAGCAGAAAGTCTCACTAAGATCTCTGGTCCTCCCCGAATCTGAGCTCAAGACAATGTCTTTTTTTTTGTATCCATGTGTTTCAATTATTTGCTTTGCTTTTGTCCCTGTTCATCCACCCTTTCGTAATGCACTGCTTGAATGATTTCTTATCCCTTTTGAGTGATTGTGCATTATTGTTAGGACAGCTGATTTTTATTTTTTTACTGCCGTGAATAATTCATATAATTTTAATAGGGATACATTCAAGAAAAAAATAAATAAATAAATTTCGGAATACTTTTGGCACCTTCCTCTTCTCAATCCATAGGGCTCCTCTGGAGGGGTCAGTCATATACGAGTCAATCCAATCCGCGGCTCTATTAATCTCTCTATAAATACACTTGACCTGAAAGACAACGTCACCACTTACCATGGCCAAAACAACAAGTCTCGGAGTGTTTTAGGAACCTTCGTTTCTCCAACCTATTGGGCTCCTCCGGAGTGGCCAGCCACATATGAGGTCATCCAATCTGCAGCTTCATTAGCTTCTCTATAAATATGCTTGGCCTGAAAGATAATGCCACCACTTGTCATGGTCCGAATGTTTCGGAATAAGAGGTGGCACCCACTCACGCTACCCGTGCTCTCTAGATCTAGCCGATCACTGTGGTTGAATTGTCTTCGAGCACATATGCTCTGGACAACTAATTTTTGGTGTAACAATTCTGGTGAAAACTAGTATAATTGGGTCATTGGCATGTCATGTTGGACAGAAAGCACAAGATGAACTAGAAAGAATAGAGTAAGAAATAAATATATTCATAGATTAGCTACTTCATCATAGACTAAGAAAACAGAGTAAACATAACGGACCACACCAAATGAAGAAGTTTGGGAGCAGTCCCAGCAATGAATTGATCGACGAGGTTGACAGATCAAGACAATTTTTCAGAAAAGAAAGAGAATAAAATTGTTCGAGGTGATTTTGATGTGAAATATCTACCGGAGAAGGTTTGCATGACAAGGAGATACGGCATTCATGCGCAAGGCTGAAGTCAAGGTATAGGAGATTGATTTATGTCGGTTTTGATGGTAGAAGGAGGAGCAATACGAGGACACTAAGACACTAGGCTTAGATCAAATTAATGGCGACATTGGATCCTAGTAAGTTGATATTTTTGAAAAATAATAAATTCTCATTTTTGTTTAAGTTTATCCATGGAGAAAGCATCCTAGATGAATGTGCACACATTTTTTGATATTATAATGTTTGAGAAACACTTAAAATGTCTGGTTTTGGTTTTTGAGCAAGGACTAGATTTTGATTAAAACTATTGGTGGCTTAATGTTCTTCTATTACGCAAGTATGGGTTTGACCATGTCTAAAATCCAACCTAATGAGCTTTCGGATTCAGCTTTAGGATCTAGATTTGACCCACTGACCAATCAAAACATTTTATGAAGATTTGATTCATATTTGACTCCTGAGGCAAAAAGTTTTGATTCATGTAAACTTAAAATCTTGACATCCAACCTCACAAAATCAGAGAAGCATGGGCCTACATTGTATTGTCCAAGCTTGCAACAAGAACCATGGCACAAGCCTCCCTTAACATGATATTTGGCCATATGAGTGTCAAGCTCAAGGGAATATGAGATTTTTGTACATCATCCACTTAAAAAAGATACTGCGTACAGCAAATATTAGTGTAAACTTAACTTGCAATCCCATCATACCTGGTTGTATTCTTGGTCAAAGTACTGGAAACTAGCCTTCTTGCTGTTTGGTATTAGAAGACTTTGCTTTCAAGATATTCAATATAAAAATTACATGATTTGGTTCACCTGAAGGCACTTGATACAATATTGCTTAGAATTTTAGGTATTTGATGTGGCTTGTGAATACTTGTCTCAATGTGATTACCATGGAAATTTTGATTTCTAAATTATTTTACCTTAGAGTAGGTTTTTGAAGAGAAACTGGGGTCCTGAGTGATGCTATCTAGTTACATCCTGATGGAAATGACTCATCTATCTCTTTTCAATTACATGAGCTAATGTCCTTGATCTCAATTATTGGCATGTTTTGCAGAAAGCAAAAGTCAGGATCATGTACTTTCAACTCATATTTCAGTATCTAAACCATCTAACACAGGATGCCAATGCAACTAATCTATTTATTAGCTTGCTTGAATCGAGTCTCAAAATAATAACCCAAAAAGTTAATTAGAAGAAACAACTAAGCTACTCGAGTTTAAATCCTCAAGTTCAAGATTAAATAGGAGAAGTTTGGTCCTATGTTCACTATCATCTAGACATGGCTTTGTAGCCTCATTAGTACCAATATGCCAATGAAAAATAGTGCTTGCCATACATCCAGTCCTTAGCAATCCCACAACACAATTCAAAGCCCATCCAGGTAGAAACTGTTCTTGGGTGTTAAGAGCATCATGATACCCTTTCTGGGTCCATATTATCTGCACCAACATAACCCTAGATCTTTAACAAATTATGCATTAAATAAAATCATGGATTTGTAGAAGATATTGGGATCATGTTTGATCCAATAAGAAAAGAGTTTTGATTCATGTAATCTTGCAGGCATGCAACTTCACATAATTTTAGGAAGCATGGACCTATCTTGATTCATCAGCCTAACCTAAGATGATTTCCTCATGAGATTTTTGACTTGGCTTGCGGTCCTATTACACACACTGGTAGTTCTTGGGCAGCTGAAATTTGAAACAAGCCTCTATTTGCTGTTTTTGACTGTCAAGGCAATCAAATGTGACAATATATGATTTGGTTAATCCATTCGCACTTAATAGATGACTGGCAAATTGATACAACTTAGCCCTAATGTAGGTCATGAGAAAGTTTACTTGACAGAGTCAACACTCTCCATTCATTTAACTTCATGGACCAATGTCATATTTTTTTATTATGTGCATCTGGTTGATTTGCATTCTAGCTCCGGCTTGTTGATGCAGCACAAGAGCCTCCTTTGCTTGGGCCAATAAAAGACAAAGAAGAGAGAAGATGACACCCTAAGGCTAACAAGTATATTAAGAACAAGGGGCAAGAATAGTTGAAGTAAGGCTGCATATATATATATTGGTAGAATGGTCACTCATGTTAATCTGGCGTGAGTGCAACCAACTGAGCGAAGATACAATACGTGGCAAAAAGATGGGTGATAATCTTAGACCATATCCATAAGATTTCTTCGGAGTGATGGGCAACAAAAGAAGCAACCCAATCAGCCGTCCTATTCGCCTCTCGGTACATATGAGCAACCTGAAAGGAGTCACAGTCTCTTTCCATTCGCCGTATATCGCTAAGAAAAAAAATGGTCGTCTACATGTCGCTCAGCGTCCTAAATTCAATCGATCACCATAGCGGAGTCTCCTTTCAAAATGATCTCGCGAGCCTCTAGGATGCTCTTTACACAAGTGACGCGCTTTCATGCCGTCCTGAGTTCTGCTTTTATGATTGTCGTGCCGCCGATATACCATCCTCCTGCATATATCAAAACTAGAATGGCGAACTAAAAAAAAAAAAAAAAAATACAATAACAGAAGTATTTATTCAATTTCATAAATTGCAATTTATATGGAAATTTATTAAATTCGTCTCCTCCTTAGGTTCCTGCTACTAATTACCACCCTCTGCTCTCGCGCTTTTTCGGCCATTTCCTCTCTCTGTCTCTCTCTCAAAAATCTCGACCCTAAAACACCCAAATTTGAGGTTAAGAAACCCTAATTCTCTCTGCCATTCTCCCACTCTATCTCGATTTCGATCGCAATATCGATCTTCATTAGGTTTTAATCGGTGAGGAGGGGAAGGAGGAGGAGGAGGAGGAGGGGAGTAGCGATGTCTCTCCAGCCGACGATGCGGACGGAGGTCCGGAAGAAGGCCTACAAGACGGGGGTCGACGCTGAGGAGGCGCGGCGGAGGCGGGAGGACAACCTCGTCGAGATCCGGAAGAGCAAGCGGGAGGACAACCTCCTCAAGAAGCGCCGCGAGGCCCTCCTCCAGCCTGCAGCCGCCGCCGCCGTCGCTGCCCAGATCGATCACCCTGCCGGGATCGAGAAGAAGGTCTGTCCATTCATCACCCAGTCTTTCCTTTTTTCATAAATTTTTTGCCCTTTGCATTTCCTGCTTGTTTCGTGATTGGCTTTGTTTGCTCTGAAATTGGAGTATCAATTTGATTCATCTAACGATCAATGCCTCTTATTTGAATTTAGTTTGGTTTTTTTATGTGCATTGGTTCGTACTGTGGGTTCCTCTGATTTCATCCTGCGTTGGCTTTGGTTGTACTCGGTAAATAATACTGGATATATCTGGATTCAATTGTATTGACCTGGTCTGCATGAAACTAGGATCATGAATGTGATATAGCAGTATCTCATGTAGTTTACAGAAGGAATTCGTATCTATTATGAGCAGCATTTGTTGTTTATGCTCTGGAGCCTGTTAAATTATTAGGCTTGGACATGTCTGACATGACTGTGATGAGATTGCATTATATTTATAATGAGATCATGAGGGACCATACTGTATTATGCTGGATCTCTGTCAGTTTGCCCTGCCAAAGCCTGTTTCTTTTCAGCAAAACCACGTATGTCCTGTGTATCAATTTTATTTCTCTGTGGTCAAATTAACATCTTTGGTCTACGATCATAAAATGTAAATCTATATTATGTGTTACGCAATCCCTTGGATCATAAGTTCTAACTTGATCATGTTATTTACATATTAAATCATGTAGAATTCCTTTATGGCTTTTTAAAATTATTTAGTTTTCTCTAATATGCCCAAACATGTAAATTAACAAACTTGGTAGAGCTTTTAACTTCTAAAACATTTTAATGAAAGAAGATTTGGGAGTAGAAAAGGATAATTGAATTGATAGGTTGTATATAAATATTTTTGAATAATCAAACATGATGCTTGTTTCGTTAGATGTGCTATATATGGGCTTATGATGGTGGGAACTAGACTGGTTATATAGATGGCCTTCTATTCTTCATTCATCTACTTTATAGTTGATGCAATCCAAGCAAAAAATCTAACTGGGTTTCCTAATTATTTTTTTTACAATTTTAAAACAATGTACAAGTCAAAGAAAAAAAATCTTATTATTTGCATTCAATCTATGATGTGATCCAATCTATCCCCCTCTACAGTTCATGGTCCGATCTCATTCTTAACAACATTGGTTCTCAAATGCTAGAGTTAAATGTTGGAGGATAAGATTCTAAATTTTTATAATGGAATAAAAGCAGACAAATAGAGTATATGGAATGCATTTTTGAGGGGAAGAAAAATGAAAATATGGCCCTAAACAATTATCAATGGCCAAGAATACCCTTCCTAATATTTAACTATCTTGCATCTATATGATTGAATGATGGTGAGGTAGGTCGGAGTACCATGGATAGTTGAGAAAATGATGTTGGTATTCTGTGTAATTCCTTATGCTTTTGAGACTTGAGGAAAATTTTGAAGGAGCAAAGGAGGGTAGTTAATTTTATATAGATCAGAATATTGGGCAGGCAAAGGGTCATTGCACAGAAATAGACATCACAAAGATGAGAGTGCCAAATGAATGCACGATCAATTTAGGAATGAAAGTATGATTTTCTGAAAGAAAGAGTAGGAGTAGGATAAGTGGCGAAGGACTGTAGATGTTTAGTGTATGCATGACGAAGATTTGAGGAGACCTCATTGACGGTGGGGCTTGGATTTTTGTCAATGGGTTTTATGAAAGATGAGAAGGCATAACATAGCATAAACAAGTTCTGTTGTAAGATCTAAATGTCCATCTGCATAGTCGGCATTACCTGAAGATGTAATCATTAGCAAGAATGTGCATTAAAGGATTTCTGAAGCAAACATTTAGAAATTGTGTTGATTATGGTCTATAAATAAATAGTCATTATTAAGGAGAAAAAAGAGAATAAACATGAGTCTTAATCCATTATCAAGTAGATAAGATGCAGCCTCCTAGACTATAGGAAGACTATAAGAGCTAGAAACAAATTTAGGCCCAAGCAAGATTTGGAGACCTTTCTGGACCAAATTATTAAATCTACAATAAAATACTATAATAATAGAATGCGGGTCCTCCTAGACCATCATTTGACGTTTATCTTCCAAAAAACTATATTGTCTTTTTTTGAATAAATCAACTCGATTTCTCATCCAACAACATGATATACTCATCATCGTCTCATCTCCTTTTCTTTTTATGCTTATCAACTTCCAATTAAAGATCAACGGTGAATTAATGTTGATTTCCTACTTGTGTTGTTGCTTTAGATAGAATCATAGAATTGGTAAAATATTTGAATTCCATGTGACATCAAATTTCAAGTATGTTCAACTCACCATTGAGAGCCTTCAGTACCTTTTAGCCCAAGGAATTCAAGCTTACGCCCAATGCAAGTCCCTTCCCACACCTCCTTTATCTGAGCCAGGAAGTGGTCACCTTGTTTTGTTTATGCAGGCCAAGACCTGGTTAACGTGCTATACAGGGATTATGCAATCCCTTGTAAGGGCTTGATTTGAAAACTGCTTCTGTAGAACCATTTGTGGCTCTCAATTTTAAACCTTTTCATTGGAAGCTCATCTTGCCTGCAAATGTCTTATAAGCTACTAGCGACTAGCCACGTGCAATGCACAATTGCTAATATGGATACCCATGATTCCATTGGACTCGTCCAATTAAAAAGAAGATGTTGATGGTTGTGATCACATTATTTATCACTTTTCTTTTAAAATTATATGAATAATGCTGCACAAGATTTTATTAATCATTGCAATCCGATCACATGCAATGCAGATGATATTTTAGCATATGATGAATGGTCAAGATTTGATTCACCAAATGATGGGCATGTATTGTGATTTATGTATCAGTTGAATTTTTGGCTGAAATTAGTCATTTTGACCGAATTGATTGGTTTCACTTAGAAGTAAGCTGAAACTGAACTTTGAAACTCATTCTTCGTTGTCTGCTTAAAGTGAGTGGTTTTAAATTATAATCCTTTTTCACACAACACTGACCACAAGTAGCCATGGATGCTTCTTTGAGGCCCTATGTTGGTGATGAGTGCAATACTTACCAGGTTGAGGCCACTACTAACACCCCATTATAATACCATTGGGAACAATTAAATAGGAAATAATTGTTCACAACAATATTTTTTTAATATGAAATATAATTTTCTACAACTACATGCATTTAGTTAATAACTTCCAATATGTGAGAAAGAATGCCCAAAACTCCATATATTTGCACGTTCTTCCAAAAATTGATGAAGGAAAAGACTTGAATATGCTGACTGCTGAAATGTTTCACAATTGCTAAGTATCATAAATTTTCCAAAAACAGAATTTTTTCCTTAAAGAAGTTATATATATAAATATATCTTTGGAATACAAAATATCAATATTCTTTATGAATTATATTTCACATATACTATTATGAACTATAGTTAACACAATACTAACTTCAGGCTACAATTGCAAAACTATATGAATAAAGAACCTATCTATAACAAATTACTCCAAAATTTTGTGAAATAACCTTATCTTTTTTTTAATTGAATTTTTCCTATATTTTTACCTGAACTTCTGAAGCTTGAAGTGAAAATGCTGAAACCTCCAAACCAAGGTCCGCCGTACCGGTCCGGACCGGTACCGTACCGGCCGTTACCGCGAGCCAGACTTTTTTTTTTTTAATGTTGTCTCTGTTGGATCTTAAATTAAGTGAAAATTGATGTTTTTTTATTACTTTTTTCATGATTTTTGATATTTTCATATTTAAATTTAGGGTTGAAATTTGAAACATATATGATGCATGATTGCATGTTATGTTTTCCTCCCGTTCCAAATGATAAAATCATACACATAAAATATCTTCAAATTAAGATACAATCATTTACATACATTTAAAGTACTCTAGGATATCTAAAATCGGGACGAGTGCCGATGGCTCTCGTAGATATCTGGATCATAAGTATAATCAGGAGGAGGCAAATCAACCCAATCAGAAGGAACGCGCGCCAGGTTATAAGAACTGTCGGATCTCTCGCTCACGCTCTGGCTCTGAGAGGTGTCCTCTGATTGTGTAGGGGCCCATCCAAATATGGCGGAAGCAAAATCCAATGCACCATATCCGTATTCGTCAGACTGAGGCTGTGGATAATAGAATCCGTATCCGTATGTTGTCGGATCTGCAGTCGTATCCTGTCTTCCTGAACGACCTCGAGGAGCCCGTCTTCTATATCCAATAATATCCGCACGATATCTATCAGGTGGTCGACCGTGGTCCGTATCCTGTGTAGCACCCATAAATTGGGACTCACCGGTGAAATAAAGACCACCCTCCGGCTGTGTCTCATGAGTACCATACTGTCCTCCGCTCCCTCCATGGCTAGAAGATCCATCACCACCAGAACCTTCATCGCTGCTAGTCCAAGTCTCTTCCTCGACACTCTCCATTGGGATTCTTTGTTTTCCTTTCCTGGCCCTCTCTGTCTGGCTCCCCTGTGCCTGCGACTGATCAGCTCTGGGAGTGCGTGGAATATTGCGCTCAGCCCATTGCTCTGGATCGACCCCAGCTTCGGTGGCTATGAAGGTAGCTAGTCGTGGAGGCGATCCTGGCTCGTCAAGCTCGGGCTCCTGCTGCTGGCCTACAAGCCAGCCGAGTAGTGAATCATCGTCATCAGCGGTGAAGGACCCGTAAATCGGATCTGTATACTTGAGCTCCACTTCCTCTTGGATGCACTTTAGCCTCAACCGCAAATTGTAATGCACATAAACAAGGTCGTTGAGGCGCTTTTGCGTCAAACGGTTTCTTTGTTTGCTGTGGATAAGGGCGAAGGTGGACCAATTGCGCTCACATCCACTAGAGGAGACTGTTTGGGAGAGGATCCGGATAGCTATCCGCTTTAGATTTCTCGCGGATCCGCCAAAATGCACCCACCATTCAGTTGCAAAAATATTTATGAAAATTACATATATGATAGTTCCATAATAGTAACTAAGTAACACCAGGTGAATGTTTTCCTGATGTGTCACATACCTGGATTCATATTGTGTTTGCTGACGACAGCCGCTCGTTGGCCAAAACTGTAGCTGCCCTCTCTAAATAATTTGCTCTGTGAAAAATAAGCATAAGAAAACCATGTTAATAATTGAAGATGCTGATATACTTACACATGCTGGTAATTACTAAATCATAATTACCTCTTCAAGACATAGGGCCGCTTTTTCTGGATCTGCCTCCATCTTGTAAATCACATTACGCAAAGCATCCAGAAGTGTTTCATCCATACCAATTCCATCTATGCTGTACTGAAATCGGGGGTTTAGATAGTATGCTGCACATATACGAGACTATCTTAGCATAATTATATAATTATATCCATCACTATAATTGTCACTATAATTATATCTTAGTTTACCTGCTAGATGTAATTCCGTACCCATTTGCGCTCCCCACCGTTGCTCAATGATGTTGATGTATGACCGGCCATGTGCTGGATCTGCCTCTATAATCTGATCCTTTGCCTTGACCATCATGTGATACAAAAACCCCATCTGGGGGTAGATCTCGCTATCTACGGCCCGCAGCACTTCATATAATGGTTTGATAGGCTTGACTATTGTAGTAGCCCGCTGCCAGAATGGCTGTCTCGTCACCAAGTCTTCTATCTTGCTCCCTTCAGTGCCGGCATAAGAATATCTACTATCATACCACTCGGGACTGGCAAACATCTGACGTAGGGCTCCTCTCTTCTCGAGTATGCTATCAAGTGCGATGAAGTTGGTAGCAAACCGTGTGACTCCTGGTCTCAGAATCTCTCCCCCTGCATACTTTCTCATCAATGAAAGAACCCAGTTATGGTTATAAATATACCTCGTAATGCGTTGGGCTGTCTCCACCGTTTGTTGCACCCTACGGATCTTTCCAATGTCCATCAACATAAGATCGATACAATGTGCAGCACATGGGGTCCAGAAAATATGTGGCCGCCGCTCCATCAAGACCTGCCCGGCAGCCTTATATTGCGGCCCATTATCAGTGACGACCTGCACGACATTCTCCTCTCCTACCAGATCAATCACATCCTCCATAAGTTTCAGCATGTACGAGGTGTTGTGCACATAAGCCGAAGCATCAATCGACTTGTGGAAGAAGGTCTTAGCATCACAGTATGTCAGGAAGTTGATGATGCTCCGCCTGGTCGGACCGGTCCAACCATCGCACATAATGGTTAGTCCATATATGGGCCACTTGCTCTTGTAAAAGTCAATCCAATTCTCCAGCTCCTCCTTATTGTTGTCAAAAAGCTCACCGTATATATCCTTCGGGCCTGGAGGAGCTACACCGGGACCGGCAGCTTGTATGGCGGCAATGGCAGACCTGTAGTATGTATTGTCTGCCACATTCGCTGGGATGTGGCTGAAGTGAAACCAGGATCCAATAGCTCGCCACATAGTTTTCTTCTTATCCTTCATCCACATTGTGTCTACCCTCTGCTGCCTTGAATCTCTACTGGGGAGAGCATGCGGATCTACATCATGAATTGTCGCTCCTTCTGGAATTCCTCTAGATGACTTCTTTCGGCTACCAAAACTACCCAGCATAGATGCAATCCGGCCACGTTCTTTGCCGACGCCCTCCCTTACTGAAGTTGTCCTCAAGAACTCTGGATCTTGTCTAGTGCTTCGAGAACCGCCGCCCGACTCGTATGCAGGGGGCTCAAATCGAGCCCTATGCCTGGCCACCTCCTCCTGCTGCCACTGATCATCCAGGCTTGCATGCATGGCCGCCTGAATATCTGCCTCCTCCCCATCTAGATCCTCGACCTCCTCTGGCTCCCTAGAGTGATAGGAAGGTGGCTCTGCCGCTTGGCGATCGACCTCCGCCCTCTTCTTGGAAGCCATCTCCTTCGCTTCTTTGGCCTCAGCGAGATTCTGCCTCATCAGCACACGAATCTCGTTAGGACAATTTCGGCACGTAGCAACCTCACCGGAATTTCCGGCTAAGTGTTGCTTCAACCTGGTTACCCCTCCTCCCTTGAAAACTTTGTCGCAAAACTTGCATTGAAACTGGTGTCGTTGCCCCTCACTTCCAAGTCTTCGCCCATAAGACCAGCCAATATCACGCTTTGCAGGGTTCGTTTTTCTTGATGGCTCCATTTCTATCATAAAAGGACAACTTATCAAAAAATTAAGCTAATAAAGTAAATTTTTGCATTATCTTATTATTTAAATAATTTATAAACTATTTTTTTTAAGTAAATTATTAACAAAATTAATGAAATAATATAGGATAAAAAAACCGCACCTTAAATAGTCTCCGCTGGATTTTTTGGGCAGGACCTCCTCCTCAATTTGTGGGCTATCTCTCAAATCTTTCCGTCTCTGATTACTCTTTAGAGACTCACTCCTGGATTTTAGAACCTCAATTTGTTTGGAGTCTGGACAGAGCCTCGTTCGGTTTTTATAACCGAACGAGAGGCTTAAGAAGTGGCCGAGACTCTCGGCCACTTCGTGCTGTTAATCCAAGATTAGCAGAAAAGAAGTGGCCTTTCGGCCACTTCTTTCGTTGATTTGATGGGAAAGAAGTGGCCGGAGGCCACTTCCTTTGTTTTTTTATGGGAAGGAGTGGCCGGAGCCCACTTCCTTTCCCATTAAAAAAAAAAAAAGCTGTGGCCTGTCGGCCACAGCATTTTTTTTTTTTTTTGAAAGAAGTGGCCCGTTGGCCACTTCCTTCTTAAAACCACGCGCGGCGCGTGGTTTTAGGAACCACAGCGAGGCGCTGTGGTTCCCAAAAAAAAAAAAGTTTTTTTTTTGGAAAGTGGCCCGTGGGCCACTTCTCCCTTAAAACCACGCGCGACGCGTGGTTTTTGAAACCACGCGCCGCGCGGTGGTTTTAAAAGCCACAGCGCGAAGCGCTGTGGTTTCTTAAAAAAAAAAAAAAAACCGTACCGACCGGAAACAGATGAAAACCGGTTCGCGCTGTGGTTTCTTAAAAAAAAAAAAAAAACCGTACCGGCCGGTTCGCAGATGAAAACCGGATAATACCGGTTTTCATCTGTTTCCGGTACCGGTCAAGGACCGGACCGGTTTGTACCGGCCGGTACGGGCCGGTACGGGCCGGTACAGCATTCCTTGCTCCAAACTAACTGAAATAGAAACTCCACATTATCCAACTGAAATCAGGTTATTAGACCTTGCTCATAATAGAGAGATTTAGAAAGAATGTTAAGTTCATTTATTAGCTTCAACCTTTTCAAAAGGGTAAAATTTAATAATAAAGAAAATCAGAGGGTAAAATTAGAAGAGTAGGAGGGTAGGCTCCCTAGATTGGAGTTTGAGCCATGAAGATGCATGGGGATTTACTTTTATGTGGTAGAATAAATATGATATAATAGTTGGCAGTAAGGTTCGCCATACCGATATCAGAAGGCATACCAGCCAATGAACGGTTTGGCATAGCATGAGTCTGTATTGTGCTATTCTAGGGCGTACCGAAATAAGGAGAGCTGGAGAGGGAGAAAGGAGAGAGTGGAAGAGAGAGGGGAGGAAGGTTGAGGACCAAGGAAAACACTAACCCTAAATTGAGCGAGCGAGCGAGAGGAAAGGAGGGAGGGAGTGACGGAGGAAGGGGGAGGGTTGAGGAAACCTTAACCCGAGCGAGAGAGAGAGAGAGGGAGGGAGCTCTCGGACCGTCGAATATCGGTTGGGGGGGAGTGGAATCAAATCGTGAGCTAGCAGAGCCAGGGGGGAGTTTAAGTGAACTGGCCTAGGTCTCAATTAAATTGCCTGAACCATGCCGGTCCTCGACTAATCCAATTTGATACGCCCTGAACCTACCGCTTCACCATAGTTTAGCCATCCTTAGTTGGCAACCTACTTAATACTAGGCATGTTTCGTAGTTTTGTGGCACTTTTTTGATTTTGATGGCAGAACTATTTTTCACCACTTTTATTTTAATTCCCTTGACTTATAGTCAATTGTTGTTGCGTGGATTGCGTATAACCCTACTAGCTTTGTGGTTTATTGAGTCTTGCAACAAATTCACATGCAAATTAAATTGAAGATTTTTGACGGTGTTAAAATTCTGTCAATAGCTGAACTGCTTGTGCAGTTTTTGGAGATGACAGCCATGCTTATTTCTTTCTTTCTTTCTTTTTTTGCTAAGGTGGATAGATCATACATGCCTAGTATGAATACATCCAATAAAGTCATAAAACAAAATGTGGCTCAATGCAATAGGAATAGCTAGGGTATTGGTCCAGAGAACGCCTTCGAGTGCTCCGCTACAAATAAGACCACCTAGTCCACCGCGCTGTTTGCTTTACAATAGACATGCTTGGCGCCCAAGATGTGCATCCGCTCACACTCCACCGGATATCAAGCAGGAGCGGGTGGGCAGCACCACCCTCCGTCTGACTGCAAATCCAGCCGATCACTATTGCTGGGTCACCCTCGATCATCAGGTGGTCAGCCCTCAAAATCTGCCTCGCATAGGTGGCAGCAGAGGCGGCACGGGTTTTTCTTCATTTTTAATGATATAAATATCTATGTGCCTCTCAGTTGTAAAGTACTACAGTTGACATTGCTTGCTGTACTGGGTGATTTACCCACCTATCCTTGTGGATTCTATGCATCATGCCTGATTATGACATATTTTTGGAAGCCTTTTTAATAATACAAGTATCTATGGTGTGCCTCCCAGTTGTAAAGTTTTACAATTAACATTTTTTTTTTTTGCTGTACTTAGTGAGTTACACACCAATCATGGTGGCTTAGATGCGTCATGGCTGATTATGTCATATTTTTGGAAGGAAAAAGTGCTATCACAGAGACTATTAACCTTGAAATCGTACTGTAGTAAGGACAGTGAGAGTGAATACTGAATACCATGATTTATCTTTCAGTAATAATGAGTATTTTGATTCTGTAATAATGTAGGGGCATCTACAATTCAAAAAGTAACTTCATCATAATTCTTTGGCTTATCTTTTTAGTTTAAACCTTTTATACCCATAAGATTGGTTCAAAAACTTATTTTATTTTGTTTTTACAAATGTAATCAATTTGAAAACAGTTTGAATTTTGAAATATGTTGGTTGGGAAAGGAGGAAAATTGTTTTGGGCAATTATTGAAGAGGTGATCAAGTAGCACCTAACTCTCAAATATTTGATCATTCTTATCTCTCTCAGTTAAAATTTCTGCTTTATGTACTCTGCAGTTGGAAAGCCTTCCTGAAATGGTGCAAGGAGTATGGTCCAATGATCCTGCTATGCAGTTGGAAGCAACTACCCAGTTCAGGAAACTTCTTTCAATTGGTATGTCTACATATGCTGAAGAGAATATGCTTGTTATCTATTGGGGCCTGGACAGGTTCTGTTGTTGATAAACAATTAAATATGTTTCTAGAAAGGAGTCCACCTATTGAAGAGGTCATCAAGACAGGGGTTGTTCCCAGGTTTGTGGAATTTCTCTCAAGACATGATATGCCACAATTACAGGTATGGTGTATCTTTACTAGTTTATACCAATGATAAGCTATATTTCACTTGGTAGTTGTATTTGGTAATTTCATAACTGATGTATTTAAATTTTTGCAGTTTGAGGCAGCATGGGCATTGACTAATGTGGCTTCTGGGACTTCAGAGCATACCCATGTTGTCATTGATCATGGTGCTGTTCCAAAGTTTGTGCAACTTTTGAGCTCTCCTAATGATGATGTTCGAGAGCAGGTTAATTGCTTTGTTATTTATGTTTCTTCTCTGTATGATCATCTATAGACTAACTATAATTCAAAACCCTCATTTTCTTCTAGAATATCTGGTAATATTATATTATCTTCCAACCTTTAAACAGGCTGTATGGGCCCTGGGTAATGTTGCCGGTGACTCACCAAGTTGTAGGGACTTTGTTCTTGGTCATGGTGCTCTCCTACCATTACTGGCTCAGTTAAATGAAAATGCAAAAATATCGATGCTGAGGAATGCTACATGGTCGCTATCCAACTTTTGCCGTGGGAAGCCTCCAGCACCATTTGATCAGGTGTGGGGCTTTTTTAAGTGTCATTGATACCCATGAGAAAAAATCTTAATGTTTTCTTTTAAGTGCAATTCTGCTAAACGACCTTTCTGATTGGTCATACCAGACAAAGGTTGCACTCCCTGTTCTTCGGCACCTTATTCACTCAACAGATGAAGAAGTCCTAACAGATGCTTGTTGGGCACTATCTTATCTTTCTGATGGAACTAATGACAAAATTCAAGCTGTGATAGAGACTGGTGTCTGCCCAAGGCTCATTCAGCTTCTGCTGTAAGAGCTATCCATTCACTTCTTTGTTTTGTTTGTTCCTTTGTGTATTGTTTTTACCATTACTGACAATTAATGGTTCTCCTTCAGTCATCCATCTCCTACAGTTCTTATACCTGCTCTTAGGACAGTGGGAAATATTGTCACTGGAGATGATGCTCAGACTCAGGTTTGCATATTATTAGGATGCAAACTAGATGGCAATTGTTTACTCTCCTGCAGAATTGGTATAGCTATACTTCATGCTGTAGCTCACTGCCACAATTTTTGGGCCTATATATATAGATAGAGAGATAGATAGATCGATGAATATATATATCTATATCTATATATATATATATATATATATATATATATATATATATATATATATATATATATATATAGAGAGAGAGAGAGAGAGAGAGAGAGAGAGAGAGAGAGAGAGAGAGAGAGAGGACTAGAATCTGTTTAACCAGATTTGAAGTCGGATTTATCAGTCTTGGACAGAGGATGTCGGTCCGACATTGATGACTGAGCTAATGTGATCTACTACCACTAAATTGCTTACACACCAAAAATCATGTAATTCTGAAACTCAGTCTATGCATCGTGTGGCAAAATATAAACATTGTTTCATGTTATTTGAACTATTCTTTTTTGACCAGTTCAAATAACATGAGATAATGCATTTTTTTAACCACTTGGTGCATAAACAGTGCATTTTTTTATGATTTGATGCATATGCTGGGATCTCCAAATCATATAATTTTTGGTGTGCAAGTATTTTGGATGTAGTAGATCACATCTAATGGCCTGGATCATCAGTGTTGGACCCTCATCATCTGTCAGGACTGACTTGATCCAACTTAAAATCCGGTGGACTGGATTCTAGTGCACCTCTATACGCACACGCACACACATACATATACATATATACGTATATATACACACATATAATATGTATGTATGCATAATATATATGATCTGTTTGAACCTACTGACTCTGAGTAAATGATTTGAATCTGTTTGTTACCCCTGATGTTTAGGAGATACTCAAAATATCGGATTTTTCTGCATGATCACGTGTTTGAGTTTTCCTCAATGCAATCAATACAAATCTTTAAACCACTGTCTGTTTATATGCTGCTGCAAGTTGGTGCTTTTTCTGTGACAGTGGGGGAGTATGGGTGCTCCGAGTCCTGATATTTATCATGTACCTGTAAAGAGTACTGGTAGGCAGCATGGTTGTGGAAAAGAGGATAAGGGTAAGCTGGAACACTGAATTAATATATTAGGATTTATGACCGGGGAACTTGTCTAATATCCTGATAAACAAACAGCTGTAATAACTCACCATCAAAGTGGAATCTTATATAGCATCTTCACTTCAGGAATTTCAACGCCTCAGATGACTATATCAGTACAAAGGATAGTTATTTTTTAGTGTCAGGTTCAGTACTCCAGTATGCTGTCCTTGGAAGGCATATTGGAGTGTATGAACAATGAACATCTCCTCGTTGCCTTTATTGTTAAAATGGGTTCCCAACTACAAAGCTTAGTATGTACACCCATAACATTGAGTTCTTCTATTCTTATTTGCTGGGTGTTAAACTATTTCTTTAGCTGTAATTTGCCTATTAAAGATTCAGACTTACTAGTGGTGCACGTTCTTAGGTTGTAATTGACAACCAAGCACTTCGTTGTCTTTTTCAACTTCTCACACAAAATCATAAAAAAAGCATCAAGAAAGAGGCATGCTGGACCATTTCAAACATCACTGCTGGGAATAGAGCTCAGATCCAGGTAAAGTATGTGCGAGCTGGAGTCAGACCATTTCAACCAAGCAGTTCCTTGTCTTTTGTTTTATTTTTTTCCCCCTCAGAAAAAGAAACCTCAAAGTGGTATAGTGAATTATTCGTTGGAGGAAACCCTGATTTTAAGTACCTTTTTTGATCCATGCCATGCCACAGGCTGTTATTGATGCAAACATCATTAATCCTCTAGTACAGCTGCTGCAACATGCAGAATTTGACATTAAGAAAGAGGCAGCATGGGCTATATCAAACACTACATCAGGGGGTTCCAATGAGCAGATCCAGTATGTTATGCTTCTCATGTGAACTTATTAGTGCTTTTACCTATTTTGAGCTATTAAGCTGGCCTGACATAATATCTTGACCAGTTACGCATGCTAATAAATTGCTGATCTGCAATGTGTTGTCCGTGCGTCCTTTTCAGAGTGAATCTAATGCATGAGCTCAATTATCAGTAGTTTGGTATTCCTTTTCGCGCTGTTTGGTTGCTGTTGACATGAAAACTAAACAATGGAATATCCATCCTTAATACCTGGTATATATTTGTAAGGAAAATTATCTGTAGGTTGACAAGATTCTTAAGTGGATTTAAATTATTATTTAGGTTTGATTGACCTTTTAAACTTATTTTTAAGTCAACCCTATTTCCTTAAAATATCTTTTTGAATGATCAAAATGAGTGCATGTGAAGTAGAGTATATGTTACATATTTCTATGTTGCCAATTGTGTATATGTCGCTGTAAAATATGTTGATATATTTTTCACCATGATTAAGGAAACATAATTTGTTGTTTGTGATTATACACCAAGGAAGACAACTTCCTCTCTTGCATGAGGGGAAGGCACACCCAATTCATTAAGGTAAAGAAAAATAAGATGAAGCCCGTCACAAAATAACTTTTAATATAAAATTCAAGCCAAGGACTCAAGTCCTGGATGTCCCATGGGACATCGGGACAGGGTACCATCCCCAGTGTCGGGATAGTACCGTCCTACCAATATTCCAACATCTCGATTGGTATGTCTTTGAACATCCCGTCCCCAGTGTTAGGATGGGGTGGGATGGCGGTGCGTCTCGTTCCACGGAAAAGCCAGGACAACCTCATCCAATAGAATTTAATACCTTGGTTCAAGCAAATGAATACTCATCCTTGGGAACATTGTTAGACAGATGAATTATGTTGCTTGTGATAATAGCATATCACTAATTAAGGTAACTTTTAATGTGATATTGAAAGCTGTTAAGATATGAAAGCAGATGAATATTTTTCATTGTCTTCAATGTTGTTAGGCATTGTTCTTGACTGTGTACTTGTCAATTAGTAAATATCTTGCAATTATGGAACGTTGAAGGTATAACTTCAGATTCTTCTGCGTTTCAGAATTGATAAAAACCTTTTTTCCGTTTTGCCTTTCATTTTGCAGCTTTTTGGTGAGCCAAGGGTGCATTAAGCCACTATGTGATCTTCTGGTATGCCCTGACCCAAGAATTGTGACTGTGTGCCTTGAGGGCCTTGAGAACATTCTGAAGGTGGGTGAGGCTGAGAAAGACTTGGGTAGAACTGGAGGAATAAACCCTTACGCACAGATGATCGATGGATGCGAGGGGCTAGATAAGATCGAGAATCTGCAGGGCCATGACAACAATGAGATCTATGAGAGGACCATAAAGATCTTAGAGAGGTTCTGGGTTGAGGAAGATGATGAAGGACAGGTCGTGCAGGGATCTGCCGAGGGCACAGCATTTGAATTCAGAGCTAACCAGTCCTCTGTTCCTTCTGGTGGCTTCAAATTTGGTTGAAATATGCTGGTACAATTCTAGGCTTTCTTTTTGTTTTTCCTTGTTTTCTTGTCTTTATTTTTTTGTATGAAATCTGGGGTGTATAAAATCACCCAATAGAAGGGTCAGGGTTTTTGGTCTGACCCATCAACAGCTTTAGTAGCAGAGTTCATGAATGCTGTTTGCTATTGTAAACATCAGACTGATGTTTCTGTTTAGTTTTCTTGGAGAAGTGCAAATTAGTATAATTGGATCATTATTTTGCTGTTATAAAAGCTTACTAAGTGTTATCAGTTATTCTTGTTCATATATGGTCGAGAGTTCCTTTTATGGCCATGCTGATGGGTCACCTTAGTCTTGACTTCCAATTGGTTTTAGCAGTGCTGGTGATTGTGTTGTAACATTGCTCTGTAGTGTGTTCTAACAGTCACACAGATTATGGTTAGTTGGAGACGTTAATATGTATAACTGGTGTTGTCTCTGCATGCAGTTCAGTTCTTTAACAAGGATTTTGTACTTTAAATGAATGATGGTAGTATCTCCTTCTCTCCTTTTCTTCTCTCTTTTTCTTCCTTTCCCCCCTAATTACTGAATGATGCTAGATTGTTCTTTAATTATCTTCCATAATTTGCACAGGTCATGCCATTAACATGCCGGGTGGTGGTCTCTCTATTACCGAAGGGACTTCCAAAAGGAGCCTGGATAGTTTTGGTTGTGATTACATAGTGTGCTCTCTCTCTCACCGGAAACCCTAGGTGATTTATTTTTTCCTCTGCTCCACCAATTGAATTTAATGGATGTTTATAGCCTTCTTTCTAATTTCACCTCTGCAGGATGAGAGGAGACTCAACCCAGCTGGTTCCCTGCTGCTTTCTTCGAACACCCACCCTTTCCATAATCTCTTTCAACTCATCCACTCTCTTCCAATCCCCCCTATCCCCATAAAACCCCAACATCATTGCGTAGATTGCTGGGTGATCCTTCTCCAATCTCTGGATTGATTCAACAGCAGACAACCCATACTCCAAACTGGAGTGCAGTCTGCATCCTCCGATCAGTGCTCCCCAGACAACCATGTCCGGCTCGAATGGCATCTCTTTGATCAGCCTCTCTGCCTCATCAAGCTGTCCAGCCCTACCCAACAGGTCCGCCATGCACCCATAATGCTCCATCCTTGGCTCGATCTTGAACTCCCTCTGCATCGACCGGAAGTACCTTTCCCCTTCCTTGACCAGTCCACCATGAACGCAGGCTGTCAAGACGCAAATGAATGTCACATGATCAGGTCGAACACCTTCCTCCTTCATCCTCTCGAAAACTTCCGGTGCTCTTCTGGAGAGACCATGCCTTGCGTAGCATCCGATCATGGAGTTCCATGAGACAAGATTATGGACTTTCATAGACTCGAACACTTGGACCGCAGAATCGATGTCCCCACATTTGCCATACATCTCCACAAGGGAGCTTGATAAGATCATATCAAATGGCAGCCCAGACTTCAAAAGCTGTGCATGGACCGACTGGCCTGCAACAAGGGAACAACACCGAGCGCAGACACTGAGCGTTGCGGAGTACGTGAATTGGTTTGGCTTGATGCTGCAGCATCTATGTATCTCAATGAACAAATTTAGAGCGTCATCAAACTGCCCGCTGCGCTCATATCCTTTGATCATCGACGTCCATGCAACCACATTCTTCTCAGGCATCTGATCGAAGCACCGCTTTGCATCATCGAGGCTGTCATTATCGATGTAGCCATTGATCATTGCAGTCCATGCTACAACATTCCTCTCTGGCATCATCGTGAAGGCCTGCCGGGCCTCAACAACACTCCCAAGCTCCATGTATCCGATAATTACAGCAGTCCACGATACCAAATTCTTAACACGAATTTCATCGAACACCCGGCGGAGAGAATTCGGATCTTTCAACTTAGCGTAACCGCTGATGAGAGCAGTTCCAACGAACGTATTGGAATCCAATGCCATGCGGATAGCAACAGCGTGAAGATGTGGGACAATCGCGGAGCTGGCTACTGAAGCAGTGATAACAGTGGCCAGCGTCGATCCGGTGGGCCTCAATCCTGACCGGACCATCTCTAAGAAGTGACCGAACACACTGAGCGAGTCGCCGGCGCGTTTGAAGCCGGCCATCATTGTGTTCCATGATACGACGTCCTTATGAGGCATTTCGTCGAACAGCTTCTGGGCGTACTCGATGCATCCGTTCCGGGCGTACCCAGAGAGCATCAGATTCCATGATTTGATGTCTAGATGATGGGGATTGTCTCGGAACAATCCGGCCGCATCGATCAGGCGGCCGTGACGGAGATGGGCGGCGATGATGGAGTTGAGGCGGACCGTGGAGAGGACCCGGGCGCCTGACATGGGAGCGCATGAAGATCGGGGTGTTATACGGTCTTTTAAAATATTGTTGGGAACGACTGCTACGTAGCGTTTAATGGTTTAGATTCTCAAAACTGTAGAGATAACGATATTGGTGGTTTAAATTAGAGTGCACAACGAAAGTACGGTGATTTAAATTATTTTTCCGCTGGTTAGAAATAGTATCTTTTTGAATTAGAAAAAAATTGGATGGTTTTTCTTGTTAAAGCATTTGTCGCCAAAGAAAAAAATGTTTTTGATTCTTGACTGATTTGGGATTTTGAATCTTGACTGATTTGGATGTAATTGTGTCATTTTAATTAGTAGGTTCTCCTATCTTCTGTGCTAAAAAAAATTCTAGCACCTGGAGTCTTGGGCCGGTGGAATATTGGTGTATCTCAGAAATGTAGAATATTTCGGTGTTGATTACTTTTCTCCTAGATTCGAAGCTTATACTCATATCATACCTCCATCTGATTGAAAGAAATTGAGATTACTTATCGATCTTGAGGAATGTTCTATGCTCAAATCTTCTACTACTGAGAGTATATTAGAGTTTGTTTATGATTCTGTAATAGATCGATTAATCAAGAATAGAAACTAAGATGTTGATTTTTAGGTATCTAATTTCAATCATCGACAAAAAGCTTAAGTTTTGGGGTACTGATTTAATAAAAGCACACCGACAAGTTGGATATTGAGAAACTTGAAGGTGAGATTAGGACTATGACTCCATACAACATGTAGTGCCCCAAATTGGATTACTTTGCCAATTTTAATCCGTTCTCAGTTTTTTTGGGTTTCAAAGTTGTTGATGTTGGATTTTAATAGTTTTGAATAGGTGAATCCAGCCTATCTAACTGAAGTGAAATTTTAAAGCAAAAGAAAAGGTAACCTAACACTTTAAAATGTATTTTCTAACCTTTGAAAAAAATAGAATTAGTTTATTAAATTTGATTATGATCTCCATTATAATTTGATTAAATGGGCCAAGCATGTTATTTTTAAGGTCATAATTGTTTTAAAATATGTTACGTACTATAATATAATTGTAAGATAAAATTTAGAAAATATGATTGGGTAAATTATTAAATCTGTTTATGTATATTCTCAGCACGGCTATAATCTGGCCCCGCCAATGGAGATGATGCATTAGCCTTGTTGACTTGTAATTTGAGAAACTGATTTCAATACCAAACAACCAATGATTAGAATAGTGATATCTGCTATCTAGCACTTATGCATTCTGTATCTGCTATCTACCCATGCCATTAGGTTACATAACTATTGCTTGATGTTGAGTCTGATATTAGTTTATAAAGAATAACTTTTTGAAAAAAATAGATATATTATTCGAGATTTAATTTATTCCTAGTCACTATCATGTAATTTAATTATTTATTTGTTCGACATGCTTAGACACCATTTTGATGTATTATATTGCTTACTCGGTTGGTGTAGTTCATATTCTTTTTTTTTTTCTATTTTTCAGATCCTCAATCATGATTACTTGAAATTTGGAAAAGTATGCTAGATCATCTAAAGATATTCGTAATTGTTTGGACTTCTAGCATAGCTTAGTTAGACTAGTTTAGTTTAGTTTGAATATTTTATTCAATTTAAATAATAATAATTGATTAAAATAATTTGAGTTATGTTACTTTGGGATAATTGATTATGAGAAAGATTTGATTAGATCTTATTTAAATTAATTTCGAGGATCGAAGAATTATTATGATTGCTTTGAAATTATTATGATTTGGTCAGTACCCTTGCATGCTTGTATAGTCCACCCGACAAGCATGCGGCACCTATTACGCTCTAGCATTTGGCAAAGTCTGAAAAGGAGTCATCCTCCTCTGCTGTGTTCAACCAAGGCCCTGCTCTGTTTTTGTGCCGGGCCATTTTCACCTGTCCTTTTTTCAGCTAATGGTACATGTTCTCACCCCTTCAGATTGCTGCTTAACGAAGGAAGCAACCTCCAATAAACCTGCATTGGTTCATGTATCATGAATCATCTCTTCGCAGCTAGATCCAATGCGAGGGATACCTGCACTCCAACAACAACTAGAACTTTGAGCTATCACAACTGCCTTCGTCTGATAACCAGTTTGGTTGGTAGAGCCATTAAAAGTTGGATGCCAGTGATCAGGATTCAATTCCTGTACTCCCCCTGATTTCAGCTGTGTGTGAGAGAGAGACAGAGAGAGAGAGCCTTAGGAATCAAGATGAGTGAATTCAAGCCCATTCCTCAGGTGATTGTGCTTTTTCCTTGCTACCTCAGTAGTTACGGCTCGTCCACACCTGCTCTGCTCAGCTCTTGTTCGCACAACAAGAGCAAAGAAAAAGATCACACACACACACACACACACACACACACACACATCGAATTTAAAAAACACCAACAAAGGTAGGTCCCGTATGAACTTTGGATTGCAAATGTCATTTTCTGAAGAAGAAACAGAGCCAAACCGACCTCCATGATGCTCGAGCCGTTGCAAAGTGTTTCGCTTCATGTCAAAAGTGACAGACCATTCTTGTTGTTCAGTATTCTAGCTAACAAGATTTGGTCTCAAAAAAGTGCAACACAACATGAACCCCAAACATGTAAAAGATACTACCCAATGAAACTTCATATTAAGCTGCATCAAGATAACCAAGACTAATATATTTTGGCACTCTAAAAAGGTAGAACCATCAGCTATGAAGACAATGATTCACCTTGGCCGAGATTAACTGCATGAAAATTTAAATTTAGAGTGAAGGATAGCTGGCATAAATATTTAAATCTAGGATATGTTCCAGCCAACCTTTTGTGAGCCCTCTAATAAATCCAATTTGGATTGACTGCATGTTTGGTTAGTTTTGTGCGTGCATGTGTCAGTACCGAATGCACTCATCAGTAAACTTAAAAGAATGCCAAACTGGACCATGTGATGGCTTAATCTCTAGAACAACCTGAATCACAGTCCAATTCTACCACTGACTCCTCAGTCTTAACCTCCTTTCTTTTCTCATTTTTTTGGTGACTGCTTCTTTTTTTCATTTAGAAGGAAAAGGAAAACCCCACCTCTCCATTCTTGCTCTATCTCAAACAAATAAAATGGCCCCAGGACACAGTTGAACTTATTGCTATTGATGTTCCATCGCAGGTTGATGCATTAAAAATCTGAAACATTTTGTCCATATTGAGTATTGTGATTGTGTAAAATATTTTTGGGAACCATATTACCACCTAACTCCTTTTCAGTTCTTCTATAGTTGACATGTTCCTTAAGTCATTGCCACCATCACTCCTCTTCTCCTTGGAGATATTTCTTATCTACGTAAAAATTCCCACAGATTTGAGTGAGTACATTATATACACCTTTACTTTTCTTTCATGCAATGTATGAGTAGCCTTTTCCCCTTTGATCCAAAATGGTTAGGGGTCTTTTTTCCCTGGTATACATTTTATCAAAATTTTCTACTCCTAAATCTTCAGCTTGCTTCTTCATACTTGTTTTATGCTCTACCTACTCTATGCCACAGGAACCATCCTGCATTATTTGATATTAGATCCTACACTCATATGGAAAATCATAGATCACATGTCTCTTGTTTAATACCCTTGATCTTCTGTAACCATTTTTCTTCTCCTCGACCTCGCACATTCCTCTTCATCCCTGTTTTTACATATTTTCCCATCTTGAACCACAAGAACTATCTTAAATATTTGATATTGAAGCCTACACCCACTCAAGCGGAAGATCAGAGTGCCAACTAACAGTTACAAGATAACCCAACAAAGCATCCTAAGCAAAAGAGTGATTGAATACAATCATCAAGAGAAAACAGGTGAAAACTAGAAGCTAAAGGATTTGACCTCATATTTCAACAAGTTTATGATCCTACAAAATTGCAGATTTTATATAGCCCAGCATGGGATTGGATAAGGAAACAAAATCACATCTTTTGACCTGCTTTGTTCATTTTGAGTGTGGCATTATGATCTCGAGTGTAACTGAAATTGAAATGTCTTGATTGGCTTGAACTAGTCACTAGACCCCCAAAAGAAAATATTAAATTTGGTCTTGCACTAACAAAACATCATCCAAAACCAAAAATTTTAGACATTCCAGAAGAGGACTAGCATACAAACTCTTCATAACATCTCCATGTTTGTTGATCTGGTGATGAGCCTGATCTTTTTCAAAAATCATCATACACCTCGATGAAACCTGTTGGACTTCAATTTTTAACATCCTCCTTCTCCATAGATAACAATGATGAGGATTTCCCACATACTATATAAGGGAGATATTAGAAGGATTATGGCAATAATATCATTTATGCTATGTTGTTTGGGCATGGCAATGTGCTGAGACAATATATGTAGTCCACTATGAAAGCAACAAAGATTTAGCAATCTTTTGTTTTCCTAGGAAGCATTTTATCATTCAACCTGACTAATTATTTTAATTTTAAGTAATAAAATTCATATTTCAATAAAGTTTGTTAAACTAGTACCATCACCATTTTAACAAGAATATACACGAATATAAAAGAAACGAACAAGCAAGTATAAACAAATCTATCAAGCTTGCAATAGCCATCTTATCAACATACTAATTCATAATTTCAATTCTATTTTAGAGAGAGATATCTAATAAAATTAGCATAAAGCATGGTATCTTAATAACCAGTAAGCCACAAGTTCACCAGCAGTCAAGCACTATCCAACAAAACTTGACTGAGGAATTTCATAATTTCATCTGAACCAGAATCATACACATCAGAGTAAAGTAGAAGTGATAAAATAAAAAACTACTTAGACATGTCAATCCATTTACAGCACCTATCCATAGATATATACAATAATACTTATGAAGCAGTCAAAATAAGTATCCAACAGTAATTCCTCTGTTTAAACTCCGCACCTCAATGGCGGCAAGGAAAAAGTGAGGACTTGAAAGCATATGAAAAGAACCACAATGGGTATGTCGAAGCACCTCTCACAGCATATACCTCCTTCCACACCTTGCCACTCCGATCGTACACCAACACCTTCTTCTGCGTCGCCATGAAGATCGCATCTCTGCTCTGGCATATTGGGAACACACTAGCTGTGTATCCATTGATGCATCGGAGATGCACTTTATCCACTAAACTCCATTGGTCAGTCCCATGATCCCTCAAAACCCACACACTCATCCAGACCCCTGATATCTGAACCACCGACACCAACCCTTCCAGCTCCAGAAGATAAATTCTCGAGCCATATCTAGTTAGCAACACCTCATCCGGCAGCCAAATCTTCCCCCAAGCTCCTCCTGTTAAATCAAAAGCAAGAACATAAGTGCAGTTATGTGTCAGCCAATGAAGCGACTTGCTCGAGAACACGACCTGGCTGCGATTCATATGGGTGAATTCTTCGTATAAACACGAAATGGTTCGACTCCAAGCATTGGTTCTGGAATCGAACACCTGGCAGACCAACTGGTCCTGGGGCCGGTAGCCGAAGTGGCGGTGGAAGCCGGCGAGAACCACATGAAATGTCCAAGAAAACGGATCAAATGCAAAGCCGACGAGGGTAGCCTCGTACTCAGGCTGGCACCTGGTGAAGGGCCTCTCCCTCGTCCTCGGCAGCGCTCGGACCTCTCTGGTCATCGGATTACAAACGTAGTAGACCCCTCGATTCCTCATGCTAGCGCAGCAGAATAATCCGTTGCAAGAGGCTCTGATCTTAACCCTATCGTTCAAGAAATCCATTGAAAGCGCTGTCACCTCCCGGAATCGATCGATGAGGACGAGACGGGATGATTGATGGATGGAATCGGGGATTTCGATCAGCAAGGTAGGATCTTTGGCAGATGTTTGGAAGTAGAGGTCGATGAAGTGCTTCTCGGAGGGCAATCGCCGCCATAATTTGCACACGGACTTGAATCTGAAGACGGATTTGATGGGCAATCTCGCGAGAATTTGAACCACGACGTCGTCAGGGAGGAATCCATTGGGAAAATTGGAGGAATTCATCGGCTTTCCTTTGGATTGGGGGAGAGATTTGGGGTTAAAGAAGGGATTTTTGAGAGAAGATCGAGGCTGAGGTTTGGATGCGGCGGAATGGAGAATCCGCCATTAACGGCCGCTATAAGTGCTCCCATATTGAGAATAATTGGCCCTAATTGCCCATTTCATTTTTCATCAAAAAAAAAAAAATTTCTGAAAAGAAATCTCTCTGTTAGCTGAAAAAAAGTATATTTCTAATTCAACGAATATGTCCTTATTTTTTAATTATTGTTTATCTTTTCTCTTAGTAGCAAATAATAATTGATATGGCAATTATTATTGTATTCCCAAAAAAATTCAGTCAAAGAGTTAAATCAGTAAATAATTGTTGCTATTTTAATTGTGGTGATAACATCACCTAGACCGGCTAAATGACTTAATATTCTGACTTAATATTCTCAGTAGATTGTTGCTATAAATCAAAAAATCATTTGAAAACTGAGGCGCCAAAATGCTCCTCAACTTTTTTAGTTTTGTTGGTACTTAATAAAGAGTGAACATTATTTTGAGGATATGGCCATTTCATAGAAACATTGGTGTTTCGTGGCTAGGATGAAATCAATGATTGTTATTTGTTAAGAGTTAGGACCAACTTTTATCCAAATATTTTTTGAAACAAAATAATAGTTATTTATTAACAATGTTAAAATAAATCAATACTCTCTCAAGAAACTGTGTTAATTACATATTCAACTAGACGCTATTGTTGTTGTTGTTATAATAGTATTGTCAAAATTAGTACTTATTGGCTTAATAAGAAACTAAATTGGCACCTAGAGAATTGCTGTTATTATAATAGTATTGTTAACATTAGTACTTATTGGCTTAATATGAATCTAAATTGGCACCTAGAGAGTGAACCTCCACCTGATAAACTTTAACTTGACAACCAATTCAGATTTAAATGGGCAAGACCTAGCCACTTCTTTTAGCTAAGAACATTCTTATAGTTTCATTCTTATACAATTCCGTGCTGTTTGGGTCTCTTCCCCCCACTAACCCCTTGCCCTTTCCTCTCCCTCTTTCCCCCTCCTCCTCCTCTCCGATCTGATACTTAGATAGCACTTTTTCCTAAAATCCCTGGAAGTTAGAGCTTAGGCCCAACGGTTTCATGACGGGCCTGGCCCAAGTCGGGATCTCATCAAGACCGGAATAAATCGGGCCAACTTGGACTTCCAGGCTAAAAATCGGAGTCTGAGCTTAGTCTTTCTTGGGCTGGGTGATCGGCCCTCTCGGGCAAGCCTGGCCCATTTCCAGCTCCGCTATTACCCTTCTCAATTCCACTGGATAAACCCCGATTCTTTCTGGAACAAGGTTAATGGTTCTTAATGATAACCATTAGATGCCACAAAGTTTGCACTCACCTTCATTGCTTCATACAAGCATCAAAGTTTTAAATTATATTTCCATGTTTAAGATACTTTAGATTTATCTACATTATTATTATTATTATTATTTTGAGAACAAAGAGGGATGGAATTCATCTAGAATTGGGTGACTTCACCAACTAACCTACTTGGCACCTCTCTTTATGGTCGCAATAAGCAAAATCTTCGGGGTTTTTTTTTTAATAGTGAAAAAAATTGGGGTTTGTGTGAACATGCAACATTCCATCACCCATGCAATGATCATAAGCTCTGTGTAGGTTTTGGTGGACAACCTTGAAGTAGACCTAAAAAATGTGAAACAAGTATATGTAATTCTTTATTCCATGTGCATATAATTTTAATGAAGAGTTGGATACAGAGTTCATTGGTAACAGAATACCAAAAATTAAATTGTAGCTGAAGTTGGACCAATGTGATATGTTTGAATTGGTAAGTTGTCGCCAAAGCCTCAAAGAACTCTCAAAATTTTCGGGTACACATGGTCTAGATATGGTGACTATGCTGGATAGCAAGAATATGATATCTTGGCTTGCTGGCTAGGAAGGCTTGACATGAGACTATTAATTGGTTGCAGGATCTGCTGTTCAGAAATAATTTCTTCAAAAAATGATATCCTCTTATTGTTATACTTTCTAATAGGGATGACAATCAGGTCGGATTGAGTCAAATATAGGTCGGATTAGATGAGGGTTGGATCAAAAATTTCCAAATCCAACCTATTTATTAAACAAATAAAAATTTTAAATTTGTTTCCGACTTTTTTATTAAATAGGTAATCCGATCCAACCGACATAACACATTTATTAAATACGTTATATGAGTTATATAAGTTAGATGGATTTTTAATGGATTAAATGAATTTAAACAAGTTAAACGAGTTAAGCGGGTCAGGCTAAACAAATTAGAAACATATTAAGCTAATTTTGAAAAGGTTAAATAGATTTTAAACAGGTTAAACGGATCAGGACATAACCGAATCTAATTATTAAATAGATCAAAATGGGTTAAATATCTCAAAGGTTTAAACTTAAATTCAACTTATTTAATAAATAGATTTAGATAGTTTGACTTATTTACGATCCAAACCTATTTATGTCAAACTCAAATATGCTTAAAATGGAGCATTCTCGAGTGGGTCGGATCATAAATTGCTACCTTACTTTCCAGTGGATCCCATATTTGATGAAAGAAAAAAAATGCTGGAATATTTTTTTTTTCCTGTCATCCGGCCCATAACCTGAAGGTTGGTTTTGGTATCTATAACTCGAGACAGAGACATGCTTCTCTGACGACGAGGGCAACTGGAAGTTTACTCCTGAATTCGCACCCACTGTGGGCTAATGTGGTAACATCAAAGTACAAATGGTTCCAAGAGCCACTACTCTCTAGGCCGAAGTAAGTCCCCTGTCTGGAGAGCTCTTTGTAGGTGCTCACCTCGTTCAAACTGGCTTCCCATGGTACCTGTTGGGGTTCAAATTTGGCCTGAGGGTGACCATGCCGGAGGAAGCCAAGAAGACGCCGAACAGGACGGAAAAAGGGTGCCACCTCCTGCGCTCCAGGTTCCTTGCACAAAGCTTTGGCCGATGATTCTAGCGAAGTCCCTCCGATGGCTAAGTTAACAGTGTTTTTGGAGAAGTTAGGAGGAGTTTCAGAGTGCCTTTCAATGGCCTCTTCTTTCTTATCGAGGGCCTTTCTCTACCTCCTTTTTATAGGATGAGAGTCTCGACCGTTACCTGAAGTCTCAGGCCAATTTATGATCAGCTGGCCATTAGCTAGAGGCGGCATGAATCACAAAGATCAATCCCGCGGGCAGAGAATTCGAAAGATATATTTTCAGATTTGTTCTGAAAATCCGTCACATCATTCCAAGCAGAAGTGGTTGAGAGAGCTTTAGAATGCGTGGGTGCATGCTCCCTCTTGAGGCGTTACCTGATGGTATGCGAGTAGCCAATCACGAATGCCCCGCCCCTCCGAGGCGGCCATCATGATGATCGATTTTTAATATCGTGATTTAGGAAGATCTGCTAAGAAAGCTTCTGGATCTGCCGCATGGCATGATCTGGCCGCTTGGCCATTCGGGCAGGCCGATCAGAGCCGTTGAAGTAGGCTATATAAAGCTTTGAGGAGGAACCATTCCTTTTGTGCTGAAGATCCACGGGATCTTCGACAGGATCAAGGTTGACAGGGCCGAGATCGGCTCGACTCTTAGCGGGGTCGAGGCCTGGCCTGCTCGGTAGGAATTGGGTGGTTCCACGCTGGAGTAAGACGATCCATTTTACCTCCCATCAGTACCTATTGGCAATGGCCACCCCATTAAGAAGTTGAGTTGCCCGTGAATTAGAGCTGATCATGGGCCTTCTGGCCCGCCCAGCCCGGCCCGAAATTTTTCGGGCTTGGGCATTAAAAAAAGGCCCATGGGTCGGGCCTGGGCAAGAAAAGCGGCCAGACCAAAAAAATCGGACCGCCCTGGTCGGGCCATTCTGGCCCATTTTCAGATTCCAAACAAAGAAAAAATTGGGCCTGTCGGGTCGGGCCGGGCTAGACGGGCTTAGAACTAGATTTATAAAGTCGGATCGGGCCTGGACAAAAATTTAAGCCCGACAGTCGGGCCGGGCCTGGGCATAGCCATCGGGCCTAATTTCTACTGTAGAGCCCGGCCCGGCCCGGGTTTTGATCAGCTCTACCGTGAATCAATGATGCCTCCCAAGATATTGAGCTGCCCCAGAGTCAATGATGCCTCCCGAGATGTTAAGCTGTCCTTAAATCAATGATGCCTCCCATGAGCTGCCCCTCAATCAATGATGCCTACCAAGATATTAGGCTGCCCTTAAATCAATGATGCATCCATGGGTAAGCTGCCCACAAACTTCAACAATGTTATTTGCAACAACACCAAAGTTACAACTTCAAGCAAGTAGGACAAAGCCTTTGCTTGACACTGTGTTCTCCTAGGATTTGGTGGAAACAATTTCATTGATTCTTATTCCTATGGACCACCAATAGTTCAAAAATTACATTGAAAAACATTTATTACAGGGACCCATGTAGGAATGCATTCGAAAGATTTTGGATACTTATACATCACCAATAGAGTTAAATAATACCTTTCAGCTAGTTTTTTTGGATGAGAAGAAGTTAAAACAACCTGACCTAAGTCATATCTAATCCAAACATACAAAATCGGATCATATATAACAGCACCCCCCTCCATATTAAAAACAATGCCTTTTCCAACTTGTTGGATGAACCATGGCTTAAACTAATCCCATTCCTTTCATCAGCAACCTCCTCTCCTCCCCGCTCCTTTGGCTCAGTTGTGCTTAAATATTCATGGTTTATCTAAGTGAATGCTTATTTACAATTATAGTATGCAAACTTATTGGCCTCCTTTTGATCACTTATATTTTTAACTATTAAAACAATTGCTATTACGGATCTGACCCGGTCCGATCCCAATCCAAGCCCGAATATCTTGGAGTTTAAACCTGTCTACAATTTTCTTTCAGTCCATCGATCAATTGAATGGGTCCAAAATCATGACCTGAAGGTAACTAGGCGAGGTATGGATCAAGCATTCCCCCAAAGTCCCAACCATTTGCCGCCCTAATAAATATGATAGCTTTCCAGATCAAAGAAAAAAGGAACAAAAAGTGGGTGGATGTGGTGGTGGTAAGTGGCGCCATTAACGCATTATTTTCTTCCTTCCATCATTGCATGAGCAATATTGTTGAGACAGCGGCAGATGCAACGCCAACTTTAAAAAGCCTAGAGTCATTAAATGAAATACTTGTCCAGAACACGTTTCACACCTTACTTTTTTTTATTTTTTTTTTCTTTTTCAAGTATATCAGCCGCTTATACTAATCTCGCACGAGCATTGCCATCAAAGTCAAGAAAAAAAATACTCTACAGAGATAGAGAAATAGATACAAAGCATGTCTTAAGATGGTTAGGAGCAGAAAATTTACAATGTATCTTTTTGGGCAATGTTTGGATTTATCAAAAGAAAAGGCGAGAGAAAATTATAGACTGAGACATTAAGTTTTTTTCTTTTTCTAAAGTGCTGTGACACTTTAACATATGTTTGGCAAACAAACTGAGAAAGTACTTTTGTGTGACAAAATGACTATAAAGGACATTACCAGTATTATACAATAGAGCATAATAGAATATAATATGTATTAATACATAAATATATGATATAGTATAATATTAATGTAATGTAATATAATATTATTATAATATAGTACTATAACATTATGTATTATAAAATAATAATTTAATATAATATTAAATTATTTAACATAACATATCAATGTATTATGATATAATGTAATATACTATTATATTTATAGTATAATATAATAATAAATATATAAAATATTATAATTATTAGTGTAAATTAATTTTTCATCCTTCTAATAACTATTTATCTCTCTAACAAATTTTCTAACTAGGTGATAAAATTGGTTAACTTATTACTAATATTTTTATTTATTTATTTATTTAGATCAGATTATTTGTCACTCACTCATTATTTTTCTTTTTATTTATTTATTTATTTATTTATTATTTTATTGAAATATAGAGGAGTCACCGGCCATGGGTAGTGGTCGGCATGGTGGCTGCCACCATGAGCAGCCACGAGCTCCCAAAATAAAACAAAAAAGGAAAAAAAAAGAAAAAGAAGAAGGAACAGAGGCGGCGGCATTGAGAGGAAGAAGAAGATAGAGAGGGGGAGGGGGAGGATGGGTGAGAGAGGAAGAGGCGGGATGAAAATTTTGGGGAAAAAAGTGTGATTTAAATAAGGGTATTTTGGTCCAAAAAACAACTTCCCGACAAAGCTGAAAACAACGTTTTCGAAAAGCTCCAAATTGGAGCTTCTCCCCAAAAGCTGCTTTCAGCTTCCCGCAAAAGCTGAAACAGTTTTTCAAAAATTTTACCAAACACTATTTTTTATCTAAAAGTATTTTTGAAAGGCCAGAAAGTACTTTTTGGCCCTCCAAAAGCTCTTCCAAATATGACCTTAGCATGTTTTGGTTCTATTTGGATTCTCCTTAAAAAGCTTTTAGCATGTTTTGTATGACATAGAAACAGATTCTGAATGATTCTTTTTCTAATAGCTTTAGGTGATTTGAAATGATTGATGGGTAAGGACAAATGTCGATTCTTAGAACAATCCTACGTACAGGGGGATCAAAAGGTCGCATGCAGAAAGAGAAAAACACATGTTGACATCGTCCGTTGGGTTAACATTCTTGTTACATTAGAAAAAACAAAATTTTTCACTTAAATATTTATTTTAAAAAATTAATTTTTAAAAATATAATATATTAAAAAATATTTTAGTATGTTTGATTGATTACGAGAAAATAGTACATCTGAAAGTGGTATACAACACATATTATACTCTTAATAAAAGAAAAAAAGTGTATCCATTGATTTTCATGGCTTATGAGTACTTTTAAAAAAAATACTAATTTCTAACTGATAGAAAAATAGCTTTTTCATGTCTTTAATGATTTTTTTTTAATGAAACAAAGATAACTTATTTTCATAAAAATGCTATTTTCTAATCTTTTTTCTTTAAAAACTCCAACCAAATAATATTTTTTTGTTTTCCTACTCACCATACTTTTTCTCCTCCTTCTCTTACGAACCAAATGAGAACATTTCTTTTAAGTTGAAGGGTGTACAAATACATTGATTCAAAAAAAATAATTAATATCAAGAAAATACTTTGAAAAAGCAAAATGACGGTAATAAATATTCAATGGTATTATATTTATATGATCTACTCTCATAATACTCTCAGCATACACAAATACACACATTCATGCATGTAAAAGAGCGGTGCATGCATAGGTAATTTATGATAAGCAATAGAGAGAGGATGACATTTATATACCTTATTTTATTATTTTGAGCATATTTATGTTCATTGGAAGTTAGCTACAACTTAGAAATTAGTTATTATCACAAGAAAAACATGATTACAAGACATTCAAAGCGAAACGGCATCGGCGTGGACAAGTCCACGTTTCAATTTATTCTCCCAACTACACTAGTTTATTGTGATAAGACAAAATCATCAAAGTGCCCCTCCTTGTGCATAAAATCACCATGACGCCATCTGCAGCATATTTGTGGTTATGAAATTATAGATGATTAAGCTAAAAGCAAGCCAGTTCAGGTTGAATTAAAATGAGAAAAAATTGCTCTAAAGCATTTTGGCTATCTGCATGCCACTCTAATCAACATAACAATCTGATAATTATAAGTATAACACCACCAAAGTACTGTTCTGATGTATATGTCCCTATTAGTGTAAGGTCTCGAAGAAAGTTGGATTGGGGCAAAATTACATTAATTACAAAGGCAAAATGTATGGCATAAGTTTCTGAAGAATTATGAAAAAAATATATTAGAGCTATATTTTTTAAAGAAATTAGAGTTACATTTAAACATCTATGGAATTACATAACGAGAAGGCATCCAATTAGTACTTCTTTCTGAGATTTCTAAGAATAATAGCGACATCTCATGCCAGCTGACTCACAATTTAAAGATTACATTCCGGATTTCTTAGCTTTGGTATGGTTGGGACAATGTGTCCAAGTCAAGCATTACCTTGCCTCCCAACCACCTATGTCATCATCACATACATAAGAATGGTAGAGGTAGAAGTGAAATTATTTGGAAATTTCTGGGCAGTTGGATCACCAATTTCTTATATTAACACACTCGCACTCCCTCTTGCAGCCCCACCCCAAGTCCCACACAAAGGAAGACCACCTGCAAGGTGACAAAAGAGCCCAAAAGATGACTCTCATCACAGAGGAGCTCAAGGCCAAGGCTGAGGTCTACTATGGCGATGAGATCTGCCAAGAGAAGTCCAAGTTCCTCCTCCAAGAAGTAAGCCTCCCCAGGGGCCTCCTCCCCTTGAAGGACATCATAGAGTGCGGCTATGTGGAGGAGACTGGCTTTGTTTGGCTCAAACAAAGGAAGAAGATTGAGCATTGCTTTGGCAAGATAGGGAGGCTGGTCTCCTATGGCCCTGAGATAACTGCCTATGTGGAGAAGTGCAAGATCAAGAATCTGACTGGTGTGAAGGCCAAAGAGCTCTTGATTTGGGTCAGTCTAAACGAAATCTCCGTCAACGACCCGCCGACCGGGAAGCTGACCTGCAAGGGCCCTGCAGGGTTTTTCCGGACCTACCCGACGTCGGCTTTCGAGCTCGAGGAGTAGAAGAAGATGGAGGCAATGGTGCCTCCCTTGGACCAAGCTTCGCCAGTGCTTTCTTAAGAAGATATCATCCTTCTAGGTTAAAGTGGTGCACTTGGCTCCACATTTACTGTTGCTTCCCTTTCCTAAGCAGTATGGCTATCTAAGTTATTTGTTACATGTGATGCTTTATAACTGGTCTTTGGCTCTATGCCATATGCGTTCTTATCTTGTTAGTGGATGTTTGTGCATGTCTCTTTACCTCTTACCTTTTTTTCCTTCCTTCTCTTTTGCTTTTCACTTTTAGCCTTGATGGCAACATATATATATACTTCTTTCCATATGATAAGAGTTTTATTTTTCTGAACAATTCCATATGATAAGTGATTAAATTTCAGCTACAACAGATCATGTAACCAATCTGTTTATACCTTCTTGGTATAACAACCCATCTTGACCTCTTGTAACAACTCCAGATTATACCAAGCTATATTATCTCTTACCAACATATATATCCATAACTTGGACGTATAAGCTATATCATATCTTTCATGTTGATAATTAAAAGAAAAAAAGCTGGAGAACCAATAAAGAAACCACTCCCTAAGAAATGCAGAAGAATCTTGTGCTAAGATGAAGAAATGCAGAAGGTTCTGCGTGAATGAGGCAGCTGAATTCCAATCATTAAAGGGATAGTTTCATCACCCAGCAAAACTTGGATGAAGGTAAGACGATCGCTTTCAATTTACAGATTGCTACTCCCTAGCCATGTAGCCTTACCAAATGCTTCAGAAAGACCATGGTGAAGTGCCCTTGGTATGAGTTTCAGAAAAGAATAATCCTTTTGTTGCGATAAAGCATTTAAATGTGCAGTTCAAGACATCCTAGCGGCACAGAAGAACCTCTAAATCTACGCATGCTTCCATATTCCTGTACAAATTGTTTCATGACACAGCCCATCACAATCCATGCCTTAGATCCATAATATTCAATTTGCTTCAATACAGTCCATATGAATACTATGTAATTCGTATTCGTGTTTGGTTTTTGGTTGCTGAATAAGGCCCTGTTTAGCATTGCTTTTTGTTGGTGTAGTCCCTCCTCATGTGGGACTCACCTTATTTGAAAATTTAAAAAAAATATAAGATAATATGGCAGTGTTTTTGTTTTCCAAAATAGCTTAGCCTGGTAGTATAGTAACCATGAGAAACCGAGTAACATGGACTATAGGAAACAGAAAAGAAAATAAGAAAGAAACGGAGAAGAAAAAGAGAAATAAAAGGGTGCTACATTATCGGATGATCAGATAGTTGATTTTATCTAGATTTGACTGAATTTCAGTATATTGTTTCCAACATTGAGAGCTACAGTTTGAAAGCTAACCAAAGATATTATTTAGATTTCTTAATTTTGTATAACTACTCAAGATCATAATTTTGTCTACCCTCCGAATTAAGATTTGTTATCCTTGCTAGGTGAAGAGTTCAAATCCAATCTAATCTAATCATTGATACAATGAACGGGCCATGATCAGCTATAAAACGACTTTTATAGCAAGGTCCACTAATTTACATAAGCTGCGGGCCTACTTTGTTCTAATATTATTTATGATGACTAAAAAAGACCAGTCAAAAAATATTATTTTAGCTCATTGGCCCGTACAAAGACTAAACATATACGTGCAATGGTCCTTTCACAACAATCCTTTTCAACTCTGAATATATTTTCTCCTATTGGGGAGATGGAGAATTTTAATACCGAAGGACTCGTTATATATATATATATATATATCCTCCATCCTTATGTGTAAGCCAACTGAACTCCCACCAGGATCTTGATCCATTACTCTTCAACCAATTCTGTTGCCCAACTACTCTTCTGGGTGTGCCGTTCTTCTTAGCATGTCATCGCTCCAAATACTACATCATTAGAAGAGTCCACTCTTCCAAAAATCATTAAAGGGATAGTCTCATCGCCCATCGTTATAAGAATCCACTCAACTGTAATTAGGTACCATACATACTGCATGATGATAATATAATTGTTATGCGCCGGTACCGCAGTATCTGATTAATCTTGGTTCAAATATATTAGAGAAAGGATTAGAAGTATGCCTATGCCTACTAAGATAAATTTGACCTCAGCAATCTTGGTTTTCAGAGACATGGCCAGGTCTTGGCAGTTCCCATGCACAACTTTAAGTGGGCCTATTGGCATCCCTAATGGAATTACTGATAGCTGAGATATATTTCAGCCAGGTTTAGGCCTAGATATTGGCAAGCTTCCAAGGACATGGTTCTCCTTACTGTTGAGGTCCAGCTTGGACACAGCCTTGCAATAGCCCCACTTGCTGTAGGTTGCACAAATAAGAATTTCATGGCACAAACAACAAGAAACTGAGCTTTACAAGCAATTTTACTTTTTCTCCGCTGACCAACAAGCAGTTCTTTCTCATGGCCTCATTCCAAATTCCCCATGCCCTTTCAACACATATACAAATGCATTCTGTCAAGGAAGAAAGAGAAGGCATACAATTGTGAGCATGGAGATATCACTTGTGTTTGGGGAGCTGTTGGCCCATCAAAAAGGTGTTGATGAGCACAAGGGCCTCTGCAGGCATGCTGAGAGGCACCAAATGGCCTGCTCCTCTGACTGTTGCCATGGTCAGCCCTTGGTACTCCACAAACCTCCCACCAACCTGCAGTTGCAGAACTCCAGCATCAGTCATCAGAAAAGCTGAATCTTTTCATGTGAATGCTATGCTCAGAGTGGCTCCCAGTCTCTCTGGCTCAGAGATGCTGTTCTATTTTAGTGTTTGATTTAACTGACCTGGTTGTTGTGATACCAAGGCTGCCACTGAGACTTGAGGGGGAGGCCCAGAGATTCCACACAGTATCTTGTCCCAATTACTGGAACCCTGCCATCTGTGTCTCCACTTCACGAGACCAAAAGAAACAGGTGAATGGAAAGATAGATGCATGAAGAAAACAACAAGCACTAGTAACCAACTATGCCAGCTCTGTGGGAATCTGCTCAAAATTTATGTGATGCAGCAAACCTTTCTCTCACTCTCTCTCTCTCTCGCTCACCACCATCACAACAAACAATAACAAATTATCCACTTGCTGTTGTCTTCCTTTTTTAAATATTTCTTTTTAACTATTTCATCTCTAGAAAAAAAATCTTTTAAAACAGAGTCACTACCGAAGTATGTGAACCCATGGGTCCAAGCGAGTGAGAGAGACAAGCTCTAGAATCAAAACAACCCAAGCTAAATCATATGTGATCTCTTCTTGGAAAGGTTACAAAGGAGCAGCCCAGATATCCTGTGATCTGTATATTTATTCAAATTCTGCGGTTCACCGCATTAGTGATCAAAATTCAGTTTTAACTCTAGACCAATTATATGCCGAAAGTTCGAAATAAAGTTTAATTTAGATGAGGCTTGTAGCGAATTATGAATCATGTACTCATATTCAATATGACAGGTAAACAATGCCATGCAAGCAAAATCATATGGTTAGCTTCAAGTATTTTGTAAGTCAAATAAGGATGGTGCAGGGACAAGAAATTTTACTGATACAAACTTCTTTTGATTGTTCTCATTCATTAGGTGCAATGTTGTGCGTGTCATGATTTAGTGTAAAGTTGGATAACATGTTTGAATTAGCTTCAAAAAAGGTCTGAAATCATTATGTCCAGGCAGGAATGATCTGATATAGGAGTTTTTTCCAAAACCTATTTTATTCTAGATTCTTAGTGTCTTCTCAGATCATACTTTGTAGGTTCAAAAAGTCCCCTTTCTTCTTAAAAGATTTATTTTCACACAAAGCAGACAATGATCATCTTGCTTTTCCACTAATTTAAAATGAAAAGAATGAAAGCGAGAAAGAAAGAATCATACGAATTCTTGCTTTTCCTTTACGTGAATGAGTGTGTTTTGGGCTAAAGTTGACGGAGACAAAAAGGAAGAATGAGAGTTAAAAAGGATACAGACCAGACCTGTAAACCCATATCCTTAGGCCAGCTTTGATGAGCTTCGAGTAGATTGGAAGGACAGAGGATACAGTGAAGTTGTACGCGTTCAATATGGAATCACTGATAAAAATATTGAAATCAATAAATTGCTACCCATGCAAATGATATATATATAACATGACAAAGGGTTCTTTAGTAGGTAAACTCACTTGCAAACTTTCCACGTTCCATTAATCTTTCCACCAACATGTGCATGAAGTGATTTCTGCACATCAGGCTTATTGAAGTATTCCTCAGCATAGTTTGAGAAACATGGATCATAACCCGAGTACATTCGAAGTTTCCTTAAGAAACTTCTCTGCATCTTCAAAAACATTTTTCACTGATGTCAGCCCAATCTCAAAAATAATCAACTTGGCCTACATATAAATAGAGAAACAATTGTGCAATATCTCATATCAAGGTTCTAATTACTTTGTTTGATCATGATATGTTTCACAAGTCACCTTAGCATTAGTTTCATAGGTCGACGATGATGCTTGAGCAAGGTTACACTTAGGTGCATAAATATTGTAGATGTCGATGTCTTTGTACTGATCAAAGACCATGTTCATGGCATTGCTGCATTCATGTGTCCAGTTGAAGAGCCTGAAATCACAAACCTTGTTTACAAGCCTGTATGCTCGATCAGACACGACCGTATGGCTCCATGCGTACTCCACCAGTCCCTTCGAGTCATAGTAATCATCGGTTTCAGGATTACCAACCTGCAATCCATCCATTGGAATGTGGAATACAGGTGAAAGCAAACAGATGATCAGTCAACTGAGGCAGGTTGACTTTGAGGTATGAATAACTATTTTCGCAGCAGGAGAAGGAGACTTATAGCTGCTAGCTATCTGTAAGCTTGTGAGGACAATGCCAGAGTTGCTAAATGTCTTAGAGGAATAATATCAAGAGCAAAACCATTGTAAAATGGGAGGATGTGAGTAGATGGAACTGAGTTTGGACTGGACCACACTTGGCATGATTTGGATCTAATCTGTACCCAAAGTTGAGACCTCTAGAATGAGATGGGTCTCAAATTACAAGCCAAAATCCAACCATACAATGGACCTCGCAAAATAAAGCTTGTCTCAACTAGCCTCGTCAAAGTCAAGAAAAGTTAGCGCAAAAACAACTGAGTCTTAACTCCTTCAACTTTAGAACCTGTCAAACTTAACTAAAGAAGCAAACTAAGCTACCCAATCTACCTAGCAAATTGGTTCCATTCTTCAAGTTGGATCAAAGAAGGCAAGATGCAGACCAACCCAATCCACTCGCAAGCATAATTTGATTGTCATGTTACACATGGTTGTGCATCTTTTATATGCTAGTGTATTCACATTTTCTTTGTTATTATTTGTCTTTTGGATTATATGGATGCTGAAGGGTGCAAGGAAACATATGAATGACTGCACGGACAAAAAATGTAAGTTTTCTAGGTAGAAACAGATGATAGATCTTTAAAACTTACAATGAAGCCTTTCAAGTTGATATATGGGTAGTTTTTTCTGTCCTTGTTGCGGTCATAGACAAGCTCAGCTAGCTGGGGCACATAGTGACCTGCAAGACAGAGTAATATTTTCTTCTGACTTGAAAAAAGAGAACTATATAGATGGTTACCAATGCCTTGTTTTACTAATAGAAAAAAAAAGAAGCTTTTATGGGCATTGAAACAAGAGGGCCCATCCACTACCCTGAGGATTGATTTGACTTTTGGATGGTATCCAAAGAAAAGTTTAGCTAAAAGACAATGGGACACACTGGCTTCTGGCTCCTTCAAAGAAAAAGAAACTAAGAGTCACTTTGTCTTTTCGGCTTTTTTTTTTTACCAGGGTCCTTAAAGTGGCCCTGCCCCACTTTTTTACCCAGTAATCTTCTATGATCCATCAATTAATTTCACAAGCTGACATGTAACAATTAATTCAGCAGTGAAGCAAAATTAGAGTGTTGGTTGCTTTGGTGAGACTAGATTTTAGCCTTACCTGCATAGCTCTCTCCTGATATATAGAAGTCTTGGGCTTGGTACTGGGGAAACATTCTGAACCAATTTAGTAGAAAGCTATAAGCATCCTCCGCTGCAATGGTCACAACCAAGGGAAAAAAGTAAGTTTGATTTATACACCATCAACTTTTACATGCATACGAACATATATGGCATCTTTCAAACAGATTGGAAAATTGATTACCCACAAATCCATCTTCTAGTTTGTTCAGGTCAGAGGGAGTATTGGTGTAGGAGAACCCTACTCCAATTGGGGACTCTAAGAATAGCAAATTTGCTTCTGCAAGAAGGGGAACACCAAAACATTTGAGTTGCTGACAGTTATAAATACCATAACATAGTCTTAAAAATATATACTTAAATTTGAGAGAGATATCTTAATGTGTTTGCTTTGAGACTTTAAAAAGTCCAAAAAAAACAGATTGATGGATCCATTAACTTACTGTAGGAGAGCACAAAAGTAACATGAATTATAAAAGGAATTGCAAATGCTGTAGGATTGTCATAAGACCTTTATTCCAAGCATATTTATTGAACTCAAGCCCTGTTCCATGTCTCTTAACCCTGAGAGGACCCAGCTCCACAGCTGCCCCATAGCCTATTGATGAACAACCAGGGCCTAGAAAACAAGAGGAAAGAAGAAAAAAAAAAGAAGAAAGGAAACTTCCTTTTTGAGGTCCAAACACCAACTCCGGTTCAAACTATAAAAGATGATTAAATGCATATGGTATGGCTATTTATTGCTCATGATTGTTGAGGATGAAAAAAAAAAATGATTACCTCCATTGAGCCAAAGAAGAAGAGGTCTCTTGGAGGGCTCAGTTTGAGCCTCAAAGAACCAATAGAAGAGGGCCCTCCCATTCTCTCTGTTGACTGTTATGTAGCCTGAGAAATGTGAGAGGGATGGGCTCTTGGGTTGGCCAGGGAGATTATATACTCTATCAGACTCTTGTTCATCTTGGTATAGTTCCTCTTCTTGCAGAGATTTAATGCTTTTGATCAAGGAAAGAAAGAAGAGTATGGTAATGAGGGTGGCAAAGATAAAGAAGGGTCTCATGGGAGATGTCAAAATTTCTGAACTTATGAATTATAAGTGTAGAAAAAGGAGGGATAAGCCGGGGATGGTTGGGGTGGTGAGAATCATACTTATATGGTGTTTCTGTACGTGGATATCATATCATATCATATCATAATCAGTATAGGGAACCACAAGGTTTGTCCCTGTTGTGACAGGGCCACTTAGGGAACAAAAATAGTCACATGATATAGTTGAGCATTCCGAAGAGCTATAAGATGGGACCACAATTTGATCTTGCCAACTCCAATCTGGATAGCAATAGTAGGACTCTTCTCTTATCAACTTTAGAATATAATGGTAGTTAAATTTTTTAGTGTGCTTGACTAATTGTAGTGCATCAGTTTCAAAAATTCAAGGAAACTGCATGCATAGACTTGGATAGATGTTTTATTGATGCTTGCAAAGATGGCACTCATAAGTCAAGCGTTCAAAAGAGTTGTACTTGTGCATGGAAGAGTGAAAAATGCATCACAAGTTTGAAAAAAGTTCAGAATTTTAAGCATAAGAAATGACTGAATTGTGAATTGTGAAATTGGTGAAGTCATTATCTGGAAATATTGGAGGGAGCAAAAACAAGACAAAAACAGCAACACTAGATAACAGTCATGAACTATTGGCGAACACTTTACCCTGCATGAGTGGCGGAGCTTACAGAGAATTAGCAGATAGGTGCAGTCAACTTGTATAGATCGATTTCATAAGCAAATCCTGATCGGAGCATTCTTACACTTTCGATGCTTCATTTATCTGGAAGAATCTAAGACCTTTCCCACCATTTAATTGCTCAAGTTCAAATGCCAGTTGAAAACATACGGCAATCAGATAATGTGTGGGAAAAAATCTTCAACATCAATAGAGATATTGAAGTAGTCAAAATGCATTTGTAAATATCCGTATGGGCATGTATTTAGTCCCACATCAGCTATGCACTGGGTAGATCTTGGGTATTTATATAGGATCGAGAAATCCAAATAGTATTTTCTAACTAGTTTTTTTGGGTGAGATCTGACAAATAGTATTGGAGCGAATCCGGTTCATAACCGATGTAGACTAGGGAGCACCATAGCACAAGCCCGTTTAGGTTAATCGTAAATTGATTGTAATTTTTGTGACTGAAATTAAATAAACTTAGATCCTTAGCTCGGCAAGGAATGCCATGATTTAAACAAGAAAAATATATGAGGACTCTTGCAGGCGTATGTTCAATTCCATATTAGCTATGCACTAAATACATATTAAATACTTATACAGAGCCAAGGAACCAGGTAATATTTTTCAGTTAATTTTTTTGGATAAGGTCCTGAATCATGACAACATTAACTGGGGATCACGAATCAAGAATCTTGTGAAATCTCTGTAGTGCTGGAGACTGGAGAGTAACTTTTGTTGGATATATCCTTCAGTCCTAATTATTCTTTCTTTGCAGACCATTGAAGAGCATATGCAAAAGCCTATTTGAGTCACTCAATTTCTTAGTAATCACTCTTAAAATACAAATGCAAGCATTAAGGATTGTGAACCGGATCCAAAGTTCCCAAGGTTACCTTTCTCTACCTGCAAATATTAAGTCGGATGCTTAATTCAAAAGTTTCGATTTAGCTCTGGACTCCATCAAGCGATCTCCATGTGTCGGTTGCTGAATGAGAGATTTTGGCTACAATTAATCTTAGGTCAGGTGCATCTAGCTTTATTCATCTAATCAAGAGTAGATCCGGACCACTAGTAGGATTAGGTTACTTGATCTGGACCAAGATACACTCTCAAACTGTATATACTTTTCCTGACAAAGATGCCATTCAACTGTTATATATTCTTCTGAGGACAAAATGGAGGACTGTCCCTTCTTCCTCATTTCAAGGCTAATGCTGAGAAGCCTCTTTTCCAGAGGTGGCTACGTTAAGGCTTCCATTACAATCTCCTAAAGACCCATCATACAAGGAGGCTACCCAGACCCTGTGCATCAATGTCTGGACAAGAGAACCCCCTATCTTGATGGATATCCCCACTAGAATCTCAGGACTTTTCTGAACTTTTCATAGGTTGCAAGACTTTTCGAGAAGTATGAAGACTGAAAGCTGAACACTAGCTACCGTCAGAGCAAAAAATAAGAGAAAGAAGCAAGATTAGGATTTAGGAGTACAAATTTGTGGGATAGCCTGACATCCGAAAAGCAAACAGAGAGCTCATATTTGTAAACTAATCCAATTTTGAAAAAAAGTTATAGTAAACTTGACTCAATTGGGGAAAAGAAAAATTTTTTTCAAGCCGCTCAATGCGAATTCTTCAAAAAAAATAAAAAAAATAGAAAACTCGTTGATCTAAAACTGATGTATACAACTCTATTTATAATAATGAGGTCCATCTCACAGATGAGTCCTAAAGCTTAGCTCAAGGATGAAATTACTTTTAAATCCACTGCACCATCATACATATAACATCTATTGTGTACAACCAAATTAATCTCATTGACTGATAGTGCAACCCAATTTGAAATTTGCGCAGACTTTTTCAGCATGAATCCCTGAAGTGTGGTTACACTGACTTAAAGCCAATCAAATCTCTCTCTCTCTCTCTCTCTATCTATCTATCTCTCTTATCACTCACACACACAGCTAATTGGTGGCTTACCAACAGTGGCTAGAAAGCATATTTGGGGCGGCTCAAGAAACGTCAACCATGAGGGCATCTCCATAGTGAGTCCCAGGAAGGAGATGTTGGCCTTTGAATGGTGACTGATTTCTGAGTTAAAATCTATATCTTTGTGTTGGTTTGTTCTGGATTCTCAGTCGTCTCGAAGACCGTGAGAAAGCTACTAAGAGAAAAAATTAACACTAAAAGACATCTTTTTTTGCATGGGTCTGAAAATTCAAAATACTTTGGGCATCAAGAAGAAGCTTTGTTTTGTTTGGTTGCTTGGCAGTACATAGATAAGAGCATTGAATAGTTAAAAAGCCAAAATTTTCTGGCTCATGATACAACATTTTGATAATAAGCACACTCACAATAGACAAATCAATAAAGGTGGTGTCACTTGAATTGGTTCCTAACCTTCAAGACATGTAACAAGAAAAAACTTGGAGAAGCATTCATTTTCATAGCCATTGCTCTAAAAAGGAAGTGTATCCCGTAATAACAAAATATAAATTGGATCGAATACCAGCGGTTGATACAAAACGTCTGCCAGGGGTGCATTTTAAGACTCGCCAAGAAGCTTCAAAGAGTTCCTATAAGCCCCCGCTTCAGTGTATTGACTCAAAAAAAAAATACTTCCCATTGAAGAATCCTTATGTTCTAAGAAAGAGACATTTTGGTTCTTTGCTGTTTATGTAGCAAGGTTCAAAGGTCAAGAGGCTGAAGATGTTAGAATAACTTCAAAATATGGGCTTACACTGATTGCGTATTTTTGTTTTATAAAACGGGTTAGACGTATGGATCAGAATGGTACTATGGTTAAGCCCAATAGAATCCTTCATGCAAAATTATTTAGAAATCTTCAAGATTTCATTTTTTTCATCCTAAAGCCCGAAACTTCTAAATCTAATTCAGTAATTAAGCATAAACCATTTTTCTTGCCTAACTCATGAAGATCTACTAAGTAAATATTTCTTTGCCTTTGTCCTACAAGTACAATGCTATTATCTTTAGGATTTGTGATTATGCATACAGATGCTTCAAATGTAACTTTAAATCCTTTATCACAAAATTGACTTATGCTAAGAAGGTTATGTTTCAAACCCTTAACTAATAAAACATTTTCTATAAAAATAGATGGAGCAATGAAAATTTTACCTTGCCATTTATGTTGAACTTCTCTTTAACATTATCCGACCAAACCTCTTCTAGAACTAAACATTTCGCTCGAACTCTTGCGGTCGGACTTCTTGTAAGCTCATGCTATCCTCCTTTGGTAACACCATGGATGCAAATAACTTTTTTCTTATATAGTAAGTTGAACTTTGTCCATCAATTCTCCAACCAATAAAGGAATTTAAATCTCTCTATATAACATAACTTCCGCTACATACACTAGTGAATAAGGTGTTACCCAAATAAGAAAGTTCTAGCTATTGTGCATGCAAAGACTTATGATGGTGTGTATTTGATACTACTTCTATTATATAATACGGAGATCTTGAGTATTGATAAAAAGTCAAGAAATAAAAGCAATATCTTTTAACCAGTCTTTTTAGATAAAATCTTTAGTCATCACAAATAATATCGGAGTAAATCTGGTTCATAGTTTATACGGACTAAATGATAATATTACATCAATCATATAATAGGAAGATTTTGAGCACTTATAAATGACCGAATTCAGAATTTTGGTTCAGAGAGAAGAACAAGCGGATCGTCTCATGGTAGTAGCACTAAGAAAGGATATCCGAGCCTTTGGTTTCATCGTAGCCGTCCATGTAAGTTGATTGCCTGCTTATTTGCATTTCACGCGCCAACCAAAACCGAACCATGCTGCGCGGCTCTATAACGCCCAAGAATCTCGTCATTGTCCTCCGCGCCACCACCTCCATCTCCCGAGCCCGCCTCTCCTCCGCGGCCGGCGACCAAACCCCTCCCTGGATCTCCTCCAACCAAATAATTCAACGCCACCCCCGCCTTCTTTCCCTCGAGACATGCGACTCCCCGCGCCAGCTCCAACCCATCCTCGCCTACGCCATCGTCTCCGGCCTCTTCCGCAACCCCTTCGTCGCCAGCCGCGTCCTCCACTCCGCCGTCTCCTCCTCCCCGCCCCCTGACCTTGCCTTCGCCTCTCTTATCTTCTCCCAGATGGAAAAGCCCAACCTCTTCTCTTGGAACGCCATCATCAGAGCCCTCGCCGCTTCTGAAGACCGCTCCCCTTCGGCCGCCTTCTCCGTGTATGCCGAAATGCTCCAGAGAGGAACTCTCCCAGATAAGTACACCTTCCCTTTCTTGCTCAAGGCTTGCCGCTCTTCTCGTGATCTCTATTTGGGTAGATTGGGTCATGCTCATGCCTTAGTTCTGGATTTTGTTGCTGATCCGTTTGTGCAGACAGCGATTGTGCGGATGTATTTGTCATGTGGGTGTCTAGGACATGCACGCAAGGCGTTCGATGGAATGCCCCATAGAGATGTTGTCGCATGGACTGCGATGATCTCAGGTCTAATCGACCAAGGTTGCCATTGGGAGGCATTGGAGGTGCTTAATGAGATGAGGTTTAGCGGTTTGGATGCAAGTCCTAATGTTGCTACGATGGTCTCCGCCATGTCGGCATGTGCGAATGTGGGGTCTCTGGTTCATGCCAAGGGCTTGCATTCATATGTGGAGAAAGTTGGCTTAGAAGGGGATGTTTTCATTAGGAATTCATTGATTGACATGTATGCAAAGTGCGGGAGCATTGCTCGTGCTGTTCAAGTGTTTCATAGCATGAGTGAGAGGGACTTGCATTCCTGGACAACCTTAATTACTGGCTTGGCTTCACATGGGTTTGGTAAGGAAGCTCTTGATGTATTCTCACAGATGCAAAGTATGGGTGTTATGCCAGATGCGACCACCTTTGTCGTGGTTCTTTCTGCTTGCAGCCATGCAGGTTTGGCAGTCGAGGGGCTTGAGATTTTTTACTCCATGGAGAGGGTACATGGAGTTGTGCCAGAGCTCAAGCATTATGGGTGCATGGTGGATCTTTTAAGTAGGGCAGGACTCTTAGATCGTGCCTACAAGCTTGTCTCAAGCATGCCCATAGAACCCAACTTGGCGATTCTGGGGGCTTTGTTGAGTGCATGTAGAATTCATGATAATTTAGAGATAGCAGAACTTGTTTCAAAGAAAATTAAGTCAATCTGCAGGTACAAAGGAGGTGTCCATGTGCTTCTATCAAATATGTATGCAAATAAACAACAATGGAATGAAGTAGCTTCAATCAGGGAGATGACAGGAAGGGATGCAAGTAAGCCTCCAGGGTGGAGTTGGATTGAAGTGAGAGGTGTCATTCATGAGTTCTTGGTTGAGGACAGATCACATCCACATTATGAGGAGATGCATTTGGTGTTGCATGGATTGGGGAAATTGATGGAAGAATTTATTTAATATGAGCTCCATTCAGAAGACAATATCTCTGATCAGAGTTTGTCTTGAAACAGTTTGGATTAAAGTTTGATGGTAATAGATTGAATTCTGCTCCGTTGATCGTGCTCTCCAGCAATGAGCTATATCCTGGCTAATCAATCAGGGCACAAATGAAAATGGAGGAATATTGTTCTAAGGTACTAAATGAGTAGCCTTACTTTTTTCAGATGATGCAGTTAACCAAGGACTTGAAACAATGATTACACGTTTTGGTAGAACTGGATGGGGGCTGCATTTGGAAGGAATTATATTCACTAATTATTTTTTAGTCCTTGAAGAAGAGAAGGCAAATTAGTAATTGGAACCAATCCAAATTTTTCTAACAAAAAGAAGTCCTTGGAGGTTGTAATTTAGCATTATCTTGATCAAAGAATTGAAATTTAGAATTGGATCTAGTATCTTCATGCTAATTAATTCATTCAATGATTGTCTAATACAAGAGACAAATACTCTGGAGCTCTCAAGTGGAAAAAGGAGAGATGTTGATCAATTGCATCTTTCTAGAATTTCAATGGTCCATTTGTCAGAAAAGTGAGGAACGGCCCATGTGTATTGTTTCTTCTTTTTTATTTGTATATTCTGAATTTATAAGACCTAAGTTCCTCCTAACATTGTGACACTGACGCTTTGTAAATACACTTCTGTGTGCATTTTATGTTAATAAGATTCCTCCAAATGGAACTTCAGTTGGTATGCGTAGTATTTAGCAATGCCATATGATATACTTTGTACTGATTGGTAGATTCACCATGTTTTAATTTGAAAGTCAGTAAGAAAGAAGTTGAATAAGGGGAAAAGTTTTAAAGTCCAAAAAAGGAAATACAAGAATACATTTAGTTGATGAAAATATTAAACAAATAAAAAGAACTAGTGTAAATTAGGATATTAATGTATGAATGCATGCAAAATGACTATGGAGAATCTACTAACAAAAACAAAGGGGGTTGACTATAACCAAATGGTGATTGATTGTCAAAGAGCGGGCAAATAATTTATAAATTGTTGAGTAGTTAATAATTTATTTAGTTATATATTGTAAAGAATTCTGTAAAATTTTAGATATAATTTATTTGGAGTCTTGAATGGTGTTTCTAAAATTTTAGATGTTTAGACGTTTGTTTGTCAAGAAAAAAACAGTATACTAAAGTAAAGCTCATGAAGATACTCAATTTTTTTTTGGATGCCGAAGACTAAACTGAGGCTATCATTTTGTATGCCATGGTATTATGAGGATAAAAAAAATAGGCATTGCGCATACAAATCACTAAAAAGATGACTTGCTTTATGTTTATCTTTCAAAAATCACTTTTTGCACATATGCCTCTCTTTTTACCTTGTATTCGAGTGTTGTTCCTTCCATTAAATTTTGACTATCAATAATAATATGTAGCCATTTAATTGTAAACTGTCAACATTATCCATTTTTTGTTTAATCTATCACTTTGATTGATAGAATTAATTCTATCTAAAACACTTTTCAGCTTATCAGCAAGTACTTTATAAATTATGTTGTAAATGACATTGCATGAGCTAATAGGGCGATACTGAGTCATATTTCTGAATTTCTGATTTTTTGGGAAGTCCTTTGTAAGGATTCTATTCATGTGATCTGTCGGTGGGTTCACTGATCTCAAAAACAGTGTCAAACTTTTAGTCTAGAAAAAGTAGATATTTTTTAGAATAGCTAAATACATGAAAAATATTTTATGGAGCACTTGTACAATCGCCCCCTAAACCTTTTTTATGCCCATTTTTATCATCTCATACTGATGGCAATCATTCTTATTTTTAGAGAGAGTGGGCATTCTCTTGGACCATGTTGTCTCTTACAGAGACAAAAGCTTCCTGCTCCTGAGAGATCCAGGCCATGTACAGACCGTCATCAGGGGTTCCACAACTTGGTATGAAACTGTAAGTGCTCGCACTGCCAAACATGTGTTTTGGCAATTTATGTTGATAAAGACAATAATATCAATTCTATTACTAATACGAATAATACTTAGTAACAGTGGTCAAGCAGAAGAGGTGGCTTTGATAAGACAATCGGATTTTCGTAAGGATATGATAAAAAGATCCATGCGTACTCAAAGACATAAAACAGTTACTAAATTCTTTGGATATCTCTGTCTGATGAGACTGGATCTTCTATGCATAAAGAGTGGTTAGATGGTAAAAACGGCTATTTTTATCCCAATTCACCACCCATCAAACTCTAGATTTCTGATTCTGGAGAAGATTGTACCTAAATTTTGAACTCTTTTCATCCAGGTGGCTTCCATAGAGGTGAGAGGACGTGGACTTGGGCAGTGTTCTTATCAACTAAAGCCTTCCTATTTTCCAGTTTCCCCACATGCTTGTTCCAATTTCCTATTAATAATGTATACATAGGGTGGGAAATAGGCCCAGGCCGACCCAAGCCCAAATCCTGGAGCCCAGAACGAGGCCCACATATCGAGCCCAGAACGAGGCCCAAATCCTCGAGCCCGGAACCAGGCGTGAGCCTAGCCCGAGGCCCAACCCACCAACCACTCTCTCTCTCTCTCTCTCTCTCTCTCTCATTGTTTTCAACTCAATTAGAATTACCAAGCTGCTCAATTAAGCTTGTATTGGAATCAGTTCAAAATTAAGTTCGAGTTGAGCTCAAAATAATGATAGATAAATCAAGCGTGATCTCAAATTCAGGTTCAAAATTAATTTTTAATTGAACTTGATTAGACTCAAGGTCAACGAACCTCATCTCAATTAATTACGTGGATGCTCTTGTTTAGTTTAAGCACTGGCGGTGGACTTATGTGCGTGGTGCCGTGCCAAATTGTTTTCATGGGGAGCAATCGAGGATCATAGCTGGATCGACGTGCGAGGATAAGACGATGTGACATGCAAACAAGTCAGGATGCTACCTCCCAGATTTTATGAAAGATAACAAATAAAACCCAGATATACTCTTACTAAATGTTAAAGTTGGAGAACGTATACCACTTCCAGCCGAACAACAGGGAATCTCTACAGGTCTGTACACTGACAGAGAAAACAGTCCCATACTAAAGTGGCAAAATCATATCATCTTGGGAGGATCCGGCACCATTAATATCTTGCATGGGATTCAAGAAATTTATAATCTCGAGGATTCAGCAACAGTCATCACTTCAAAGATTCATAATCAGAGATCTAATCATCCATTGTTGATGGATATTTGGAGGATTAAATCCAGCATTGTTTCATTTGCTGCAAAATATGTTTTCAGGGAGACTCACAGAATAATAGACTGGATGGCGACCACTTATATTGAATCAGTATTGAGAAACCTTGTCTTTATTACTGGACTATCTTCAGCTTTATTACTGACTATTGCAAGTGGTTGTATTTATTCAAGAGCATGGTAAAGCTATCAGGAAGAAAGAAAAAAAAAAAGGGCAGCAAAATCAATGTCAGCATGGGAATCGAAAGCATATCTTCTTCCCTGTCCAAACAAATAATAAAAAAAGAAATCTAGCATTCAGTGCTCAAAGGCATGATCTAAAACGGGTTGTACTACTTACATATCATCTGCCCACATCTTACCAAACTCTATGTACGTCCAATTTAATAGCCCTTGCGAAGCTGGTTATAATACGCTGTATTCTTTACCACAGCTAATGCCAAGGCCCCAACCTCACTGAGATTTTGCTTGTCAAGTCCATCTTGCTCAAAAATTTTTGAAAACTCGGTTCATTTGACCTTAAGACTAATTAAATAATACATAATTATTTCAGTTGAAATTTTGAAATTTCAGTTGAATCAAATCACCGATCCATCCGAAAATATGATTGTCAGATTACTGAGTTGGATCATTAAGTTTTGAATGGGGTTGTTTCACTTAGAATTGTTAGATTCAGTAGCTAATTCAATTAGCAAATCTACCAATTCAATCCAGATTTGATCATTGAGTCAGATCATCAAGTCCAGCGACTCTATATTTTAAAGTAAATATCTACATCGACAATATAGAACTACATAAACCAAAACAAGTAGGACGTATATCAAATTTTAGTGATCTTGACTAGGATCACAAGTATACATCAAATGTTTCTACCTCTTGAATAGATTATATTCTTCGGGCGTGACATGTGCCAAATAGAAGACTATATAACAAAATATTTTTTTGACTTTTTTGATTGAAAATAAAAATGCCTTTGATGACTTGCACATGGAAACATACATAGAACTTTTTTTCAAACCAAACTAGCTCTTTTCTGCTGCCTATAAAACATATTTTATTCCCCTACTAACAATAGTACATCAGGGAATTATTTGAGTCTGATGTCACACACCAGGAAATGTATGTGATAAATAGAGCTAATTAAATGGTGTTTAAATTACTTTAAGATGCCCATAAACCATAGTCCATAGATGCATCCATCGCTTGGAACGAATGGAAAAAATGCACGGAGTTTTCTTGATTAGGATTTCAACAATTACTATATAAACTACATATTTAATATTTTAATTTATCGAGCTGAGATAACACCAAGTTTACCCATTTTTTGGGCCAGGTACAGCAGTTGCAATTATTCATTTATTTCAAAGTGAAGATGGAAATCATCATAATTAGTCATCTTAGGTATCCAATAGTTCCATCATTAGCCTTGCATAGAAAAAATAAATATTTAAGATGCATAAAGTATCTCTTATTATGTTGTTTGATTAAGAAAAATCTTTATGGCAGCAGCTCAACATTGAGGACAAGGTTGTTTTGAATGGGTGGGCAAAGGATATGGTTCCTGTTGCTGGGGGTCCAAACCGAGAACGATTGGCACAGCGGTGTGAATGGGGTTCCCTTGGAATTACTTCGGTTGCGCTCCGCCTTCCGCCGGGAGACCTGCAAGCAAGCCTCGCACCACCACCGGGGTAGTGGGGGCCCTCCGACGATCAAGTTAGGGGAGATCGAAGGAGAAGAAGAGGTAGCAGGTAAGATAATACTCTGGAAAATCTTGCTTACCCTTCCCTTCCCCCCCAGCCGCATATATATCAGGCTGGGGGGTTTTTCTGGGGATTGGTCATCGTGTGGCACGATGGGGTTGCCACTGACATGGTCGTTACAGGGCGTCGTGGGGCAGCGCTGGGTACGGCCATGGCAGGGCGTAGTGGAGCTCCGCTTTGTACGGCTGTTACAGGGGATCGTGGGGTAGCGACGGATACGGCCGTTGCAGGGAGTAGTGGAGCAGGGGGCCGCGGCGTGCCTCAGGGAAACAGTCTGTTGTTGTCAAGAGATTGCCGACTTGGGATCGGATTGCTGGATCAAGGGGCACCCGACTCGGGGTCGGGCTGCGGAGCCGAAGATATCCGACCCGAGGTCGGATTGCTGGATCAAGAGGCAGCCGACCCGGGGTCGGGCTGCGGAGCCGAAGACATCCGACCCGGGGTCGGATTGCTGGACCAAAGGGGCAGCCGACTCGGGGTCGGGCTGCGGAGCCGAAGATATCCGACCCGAGGTCGGATTGCTGGATCAAGGGGCAGCCGTAGTCTTCCTGGGCGCGCGTGCCGGTCACGTGGGGCATGGTGGCTAAGTTCCCCCGTAACAGTAGCCCCCCACTTCCGAGCCTGGAACCAGGAGGGGAACGGGTGAAGGGAGTGATGCTTCGAGATTGCCGCCATCCCTCGGAAAGGCGCGCGCGCTCCGAGCTCCCCGCCTTCTTTATGGCGTATGGCGGTTGTCGCTGATCTGGCGGTCTGCGGATTTCGGCGGACATCCTTCCTTAAAGGCGTCGATTCGCCTTTGGGGCGCGAACGATCCTTCGGTAGCCAGGCGTCCTCTGGCGTCATCGAGGCGTCACCCGCCTTTCTGCCTATTTAACCGGGGGCCCTCCCCCGTCCGCCTTTCTCTTCACAGGCATCCTCGAGTTTCTCCCTTGTGCTGCTGCCGTTGCC